>NW_020694378.1:4461-11847 GCF_002925995.2 Terrapene triunguis
AGCATCACACTGTTGACTCATATTTAGCTTGTGGTCCACTATAACCCCTAGATCCCTTTCTGCCGTACTCCTTCCTAGACAGTCTCTTCCCATTCTGTATGTGTGAAACTGATTTTTTCTTCCTAAGTGGAGCACTTTGCATTTGTCTTTGTTAAACTTCATCCTGTTTAACTCAGACCATTTCTCCAATTTGTCCAGATCATTTTGAATTATGACCCTGTCCTCCAAAGCAGTTGCAATCCCTCCCAGTTTGGTATCATCCGCAAACTTAATAAGCGTACTTTCTATGCCAATATCTAAGTCGTTAATGAAGATATTGAACAGAGCCGGTCCCAAAACAGACCCCTGCGGAACCCCACTCGTTATGCCTTTCCAGCAGGATTGGGAACCATTAATAACAACTCTCTGAGTACGGTTATCCAGCCAGTTATGCACCCACCTTATAGTAGCCCCATCTAAATTGTATTTGCCTAGTTTGTCGATAAGAATATCATGCGAGACCGTATCAAATGCCTTACTAAAGTCTAGGTATACCACATCCACAGCTTCTCCCTTATCCACAAGACTCGTTATCCTATCGAAGAAAGCTATCAGATTGGTTTGACATGATTTGTTCTTTACAAATCCATGCTGGCTGTTCCCTATCACCTTACCACCTTCCAAGGGTTTGCAGATGATTTCCTTAATTACTTGCTCCATTATCTTCCCTGGCACAGAAGTTAAACTAACTGGTCTGTAGTTTCCTGGGTTGTTTTTATTTCCCTTTTTATAGATGGGCACTATATTTGCCCTTTTCCAGTCTTCTGGAATCTCTCCCGTCTCCCATGATTTTCCAAAGATAATAGCTAGAGGCTCAGATACCTCCTCTATTAGCTCCTTGAGTATTCTAGGATGCATTTCATCAGGCCCTGGTGACTTGCAGGCATCTAACTTTTCTAAGTGATTTTTAACTTGTTCTTTTTTTATTTTATCTGCTAAACCTACCCCCTTCCCATTAGCATTCACTATGTTAGGCATTCCTTCAGACTTCTCGGTGAAGACCGAAACAAAGAAGTCATTAAGCATCTCTGCCATTTCCAAGTTTCCTGTTACTGTTTCTCCCTCTTCACTAAGCAGTGGGCCTACCCTGTCTTTGGTCTTCCTCTTGCTTCTAATGTATTGATAAAAAGTCTTCTTGTTCCCCTTTATTCCCTTAGCTAGTTTGAGCTCATTTTGTGCCTTTGCCTTTCTAATCTTGCCCCTGCATTCCTGTGTTGTTTGCCTATATTCATCCTTTGTAATCTGTCCTAGTTTCCATTTTTTATATGACTCCTTTTTATTTTTTAGATCATGCAAAATCTCGTGGTTAAGCCAAGGTGGTCTTTTGCCACATTTTCTATCTTTCCTAACCAGCGGAATAGCCTGCTTTTGGGCCCTTAATAGTGTCCCTTTGAAAAACTGCCAACTCTCCTCAGTTGTTTTCCCCCTCAGTCTTGATTCCCATGGGGAATCCTTTCCTTTTACCTGTGGACTTTTTAACCCTTTACAGGTAAAGCAAGTAGAGAACAGCTACTAAGAGGGATTTCATAACTAACTGGGTGTCCATAAAAGGGAGTTATCTTCCCCCTTCATTTATCACAACCTCCCTTCACGCAAGGGACGAGAACAGCGATCCGACTGTAGCGACTTTTCATCGCAGCTGACCTGGACTGGTGCCCGTCTCTGTCACCCCTTTGCTACCCTGACAGGAAGCTGGGGCAGGTGGCATAAAGCTCAGAAAAATGCTTTAAAATATTCTGCAGCCATCCCTCTAATGCTCCCACTTTCACCAAGCGATGAGGGGGAGAGTTTATCCCTGGCTTCTCCACTCACTATTGGATTTGATTTTGGGACGATTTAATTTGTCAGTAGCCCTGTTCACTCATGTACCTGCAAACGTCCAGCCCTGTCTTCCCCCAGAGCAGGTTAACCTCCTTCCCTCACCCTGTCTGAAATCAACTTAGGAGCAGCTGGCTGCTCATCAGGAGGACGCAGGCTATCCTTACCAGGCCTGCTCTGCTCTGGCTACCCCAGCGGAGACCATGGAGTACCTTCGTTCTGCTGCCATACTGGCCAGAAAGGAAGAAATTGAGCTGGTAAGTTCTAAGTGTCCCCTCTTGCTCACCCAGGAGCAGGGTGGGACCTAGATGCATTGAGGCTCTTGATGTGTGCAGGATCTGGGTTTCCCTTCCCCTCCCAAACCACCTCCGTCATCTGCATGGCTCGCCCCAAATCAACAGCTGCAGTGAGGGCTTCAAAGCAGGTGCAATAGGTTCAGGGAGGGTGTTTCATGTGTCTGCTATCCATGAATGACCAGTGTGATCCTGGGTTGGGAAGAGTGAGGTTAGAGGCAAAACCCCACCACCAGCCAGGAGCAGTTCAGGACTAGGGAGTTTGGTGCCAGGAAGTCAAAGCAACCTCACTCCTAGCCCAGTCCTCCTCTTTGATTCGTTTTTGATGCCTGTGGTCGTCACGGCATGCGAAAAATATTCTTCCTCCTGGATTCACACTCCGCTGGGGAGTGGATTAAACGGCCAGGGACTGGGAGCAGTCTGAGGGCTGGCCCTGTTGTCTCAACACTCCCAGGTGATTGGCTGGCTGGCCCGTCTGTCCACCCCTGCGGCTGAGGCTCCAGAGCCTGACCCCTTGCAAGGTTCTCGTGGTAGCAAAGTGTTCTGGGCGGAGGGAGGGAACGGCCACACAGGAGCGGGGAGAGGTCCTCGGGCTGCCCAGCAGAGGTGCGTCATGACAGCAGCAGGGATCAATGAAAGCACATTATTGCCCCAGCCCTAGGGGGTGCCACTGGCCTGAGTCGTAGAGTAGCTCGGATCATTTTCACGGGGCTGCCCGTCAGGCCTCAATACATCTGGGGGGAATCTCAGGCACCCAGGCTGAGTTTAGGGACCTGCCTGCCCGCCGCCTCGTCTGACAAGCTCCCCTTCTCCCCTCCCTGCAGTCCTACCAGCAGTCCAGCCTGGCCTTTGCTGTGGTGGCCACCACGCTGTTGCACAAGGAGCCCTCCATGGAGGCGGCGATGGAGTCTGCGCTGCGGGCCAACCTGCGGCAGGTCGGGGGCCACTGCCTGCAGGAGCTGGAGCGCTTCATTAGCAGCTACGACTCGGGCTCCGCCCGCTCATGAGAGGCAGCACAGCGGGAGACGTCTGCTCGATCTCTGAGCCCGATGGGGGGGAGGGGGGAGCGCTGCTGGGGACTGGGGCTGGAGCCCCAGCAGCGGTTCTGGCTGGGATGAGAAACCAGCAGCTATGGACTTGTGCGGCTGCAGCTGGAGACGATGGGGTGGGAGCAGAGCCCCAGCGTGGAGGGCTGCAATCATGGTGCTGATGCTGGACAAGGGCATGGAACGGGAAAGGGGCTGTTGGCTTGAAGTGGCTGGGAGGGTTAGTAATTTGGGAGGGGAGGAGACGGCCTGGGGGAGGGCCGAGCGGTACTAGGGCCGAAGGGGTCAGTAACCATGGGGATGGATAAGTGGTGCCAGAGGGGCTGGGGTTGTCGGGCGGGGCTGACTGAAACCGACGCTGGGAGTGATGGGCGACAGCCTCCTCGGGAGAACACTTGCAGCAGTTTCACCTGGCCAGGATTGGGGCCCCTGAGCCCCATGGTTTCATTGAAGGAGAGGAGTCTCCGAAAGTCCCTGCTTGGCTTCCCTGAACTTCGAAATGTTTGTTTTCTGGAGAAAATTGTTTTATCTCTGAAAAATAAAATGGCAGGCGGCGGGCAGCGCGCCCCCTGCAGCTGCCCCTGCGCCATCAGCGTTCCTGTGTCAGTCTGCTCGAGTGTGAATACAGCCGCTCACTGGCTGAGCCACTGAGGGGAGTTAATGGAGAAGCTCGTAAATAAGGCAGCAGCTGTTCGGTTGAGGCCGTTATACGCTTGTTTCAAAACATTCAATTTGGGGTATTTCTCCCGTAGGAGGGGCTGGCGGCTCGGCTTGGCGCAAGGTGTGATGCAGGTAGCTACAGGAGGTGGGATTTTTAAAGGAGCTAAGGGCTGGATTATTTTCAAGCCCTCAGCACCCAGTGTGCTGGGCTCCTCGGGAAATCTCTCCACTTAATTTTCTGCCTAAATCAGAGCTGGACTCTTCTAAAAAATATGGCCCTAGGC
This sequence comes from Terrapene triunguis, assembly GCF_002925995.2. NCBI lineage: Eukaryota > Metazoa > Chordata > Testudines > Emydidae > Terrapene > Terrapene triunguis. The sequence continues at coordinate 8,602 of NW_020694378.1, forward strand.
CAGTTTAATCCTCAGTCCCACGGCAGCTCCTCTCCTCTGTGTTTGCAATCCTGGACTCCCTACCCAGCTCTGCTGATGCACCTCGCTCCTGACTTGCAGCTCCCCTGCTCGTCCATACCTGGGCTCCTTACATCGGCCCCGCAGCACTCCCATCCCCTCCTGTTTCAAAACTGTGCTTTGTCCCGCCACCACATTCCATGCCAATGGCTTAGATCTGGTCCACGTCTAAAATTTAGGCCGACTCAACCCCCTGGGTAGACGCAGGCAGGCCAACGGAAGGATTCTTCCACCGAGGTAGCTATCGCCTCTCGGGGAAGTGCATTAGCTGCATCAACGGAAAAAATTCCTTCCGCGATTGTGGGAAGCGTCCACACTCCGGTGCTACAGCTGCAGCCCACTACCGCAGCTGTAATGTAGACAGACCCTGAGTGGAAGGGAAGCCCCTTGCTTTGCTTTGGGCAGCGACTGGATGCAGGGGCGGCTCTATGTATTTTGCTGCCACAAGCACGGCAGTCAGGCGGCTTTCGGCGGCATGCATGCGGGAGGTTTGGCTGGTAACGCAGATTCAGCGGCATGCCTGCGGGAGGTCCGACAGTCCTGCGCCTTCGGCGTACCCGCTGCCGAATTGCCGCCGCAGCCGCGGGACCGGCGGACCTCCCGCAGGCATGCCGCCAAAGGCAGCCTGACTGCCGCCCCCACAGCGACCGGCAGGCCACCCCCCGCGGCTTGCCGCCCCAGGCACACGCTTGCTGCACTGGTGCCTGGAGCCGTCCCTGCTGGATGCCCTGTAATGCAGTGAGGCCCTTTCCTCCTTCCTCCTGCAGGAAGCAGTCAGGCAGGTGGCAGAGCATGTCCCACCCGGGACCTGCTTCTCTTATCCACACACCAACCCCTTTCAGGTCTGTGCTGAGCTTTATTGGTGAAGTTTAGGAACTGATCTCTGGAATCCCCCGGCACATTCACAGTCTGCCCCTCACCACCCCCGGCCTGGGGGCGCTTCGCTGCTTACAGTTTGGTTCTGGGATTTCAAAACCCTCCTTCCCTCTCCAAAGTCCAGTCATCCTCCTTCCGAGCTTTCACTGCGGGTGAGAAAGCTGCACTCGGCCCTGAGCTGAAGGATCCGGTGTCCATCTTCAATCGGTCCCGGTGGGCTGGCGAAAGGGGCCAGGCCACCCCGTCTGAACGGGATTCTCAGCCCGGAGGTCCTGAGAGCAAGAGTTCCCCTTCGGCGGAGCAGCCAAACTCTGCCGCGTGTGTCCTGCCCTTCTGAGATCTCCAGTGCTTGCGAAAACCTACGATGGGGCAGTGGAGAGATTTGGATTGTAGGCAGCCTTGCTGTGTAAACAACCCCACCCTGAGTTTCACAGTAAAACGGGCTCTGGAGAACAAACAGGGCTGGCTGGTTTGTCTTTTCCCATGTCTGGGTGTGAGGTCAGAGAGGGGATGTCTGTGCCCCCCGAGGGCTGTCTGCCTTCCCCTCCCCAGCGTGCTGTACCTGTTTTTCATCATGGGGCTACTTCTCGTCCCCTGGCTTGTCTGCTGGGGGGGACCCTCTGGTTAAATACACTTGGCTAAGTAACAAGTTCTTCCTCCCGCCGTCCACCCCCTTTCTGTCCTTTCCATGCTGCCTGGGGAGCCCTTGCTCTTTGCCCAGCCTTCCCCCTGCTAGGAAATGCTGCAGTGTTTGCGGCTTCCTCGCAGCCTGGCCAAGTGCTTGCTCCTTCCTGCCGCCCTGCCAAGGCCACTCCGTTCCCTGCCAGGGAGGGCCGGCCCAGCCTTCGGGATCGGTTTCCCGAAGAAGAAGCCCTCCTGCTCCGAGTCTGAGTCCGAGGAGGAAGAGCAGGTCGGGCACCAGGAATCTTCTTCCTCCATGACGTCCGGTGGGCGGGCGTCCGTGAGCGATGGGCCCGGGCTCTGTCGTGCAGCCATACTGGGGTCGGTGGATGAACCGATTCTAAAGTGCAGGGCTCCACCGCCTGGCTGAGGCCTGAGCCTCCCTGGGAGCTGGTCGCCCAAGGCCCCTGGTCCATTCAGACCCAGTTCACTGGGCAGGGTGGTGGAGGATCGTTCCTGCCCCGGGGGAGCGGCAGCTGCTTGTGCCAGTGCATTGGGGCAGGGAATTCCCTTACTCCTCTCCTTAACTGCTGTCCCATGGCCATCCTGGCTTCTGAATGCGGGGCGCGTGGAGGCTTGATCAGGGGAGTCCTCCATCTCTGAAAGAGGGGAGAAGGCGAAAGAAAAGGATCTGAATGTGCCTCTCACCACCATGCCCCCCACCCCCGCTTGATGACCACTGCCGTACAATGCTGGAGCCCAAGCCGAGTTCTGCCTTGACATGTACATGGAAGCCGATGGAGCTGCATAAATCAGGGCAGAATTTTCCCCACCCTATGTCTTACCCTGTGGTATCAGCTGTTGGCCACCGCTGGAGATGTTCCTGAGGCCTGACAGGCTGGTCTGTCGTGGTAGAGCCTATGGGCCTGATTCTGATCCTGCTGATCATGCAACCTCCCAGTGACTTCACTGATGTGAGCAAGAGGAGAATGATGCTACACTCAAGCCAGCCCTGACACTATGTGCTGGCAGGAGGACATGCCCTGGCCTCTAGCTGCTAAGGGAAAATTCTGTGGATTCCCTGTCCTGGCTGTTCGGGATCAAAGTTCTCCTTGCCCCCAATTTCCCCCCCTCCCCGCTTTTGAAAGGGGATCGCACGTGACTGTACCCTCCGCCTCTGCCCTCTGTTGACAGGAATCGCCACCCATTGTTGGAGCCGGAGGGGCATTCCTGCCGCCCTCGCTGCTGGCCCTGGAGACGGGCGTCGAGTCGGGAGATGGAGCCGAGACAAAGGCGGAGTCGGACGAGTCCGAGGCTGTGGAGGACGCCGCTGCCTTCTCCAAGCTGCAGGCCTCGGAGCAGTAGAGGAGGCTGTGATGGGACGTGACCGGCTGTCCTAGCAGCGGTTTCTGGCAGAGGCTGCAGCAGAAGCAAGAGGCCCGGGCATGCCAGTGCCGGCCTTGGTGAGTGGCCTGCTCGCTGTCGACACCTGAGGCACAGCACAGTGAGCGACAGCACACAGAGCCGTTAGAAGGATAGGAGGCTTTTGCTCAAGGTGGTGCCCGTCCTCTCCCAGTGAGGCCTCAGCTGGGCCATCCCAGGCCCACTGCTTCCCATTCATTCTAATCCCTCCGCTCTGGCACTCTGGCTGCTCTGAGCTGCCCGCAGAACCCTTCAGCCTACTCTGCACCC
>NW_020694379.1:0-1305 GCF_002925995.2 Terrapene triunguis
TCCTTTACTGTAGGGGGTGATGCCTTCTTTCCTGTATCAAGAAGAGCATAACGGTTACCTATTACCACAGCGGGAGGGTTCGGAGCAGGGGTGGAGCACTGCCTGCTGCCAGAAGTAACCAGCTGCCAGTGTCCACCCTGAGCCATCTCCTCCTCCACCAGTGGTGTATCAGCAGTCCTGTGTACTGGGACAGCTACCTCAGCTGTCTCCACATGGACACTGTCCAGGAATTGCTCGTGGATTCGGATGCTTCTCAACCTAGCCACCTCCTCCTGTAGCTCTCCCACCTGCTGCCTGAGAGATTCCACCAGCAGGCACCTTTCACATTGGATGGTCCCCCCAGCCTGGATATCAGTAAGTGGAAATTGCAAGTTACAGTCTCTGCAAAACCACACCAGGATCTGGGTAGAAGCATCCATGCTCAGGCGCTCTGTCTGGCTACAGGCGCAGGTGGAGGAGACAGAAGCAGTGCTGGCACAGGCGTTGCGGGTCTTCCTAACCATCGTAAGCCTCCCTCTGTCAAACTCCCGTTGGTTGGGCATCAGTTTTGGGAGAGTGCTGTTGTCATGGAAGCTTCGGTTGTGCAATCTTCTCTGGCTGTTCAGGATTCACTGAGCCAATGAGGAGGAGATGGGTGGTGCAGGACATACTGGATCATTGTGGAAGGGTCCTGGCTACTTAACGGAGATGGCCAGGTACGGTGTGCAATGAATGGGCAGCAGGACTCCATTCCCACTGAACTATAACAACGCTGGTGGTGTCTGCATCTCAGAGTAACTCAGGGTGAGCCTGCAGACCCGCCTTTGCACAGATGGTCCTCATTGCTGGAGTTTCTCAGCACCTCACCACCTGTAATGTATTTATCCTGCCAACAGTCTTTGGAGGTAGGGATGTACTGTCCCCATTTTACAGATGGGACCTGAGGGACAGAGAGACTCAGTGACTTGCCCATGGTCACACAGGAAGTGTCTCTCTGAGCTGGGAATAGAAACCAGGCCAGAGTCCACGTCCCTTGGGCTACCCCTAGACCATTCTGTGGTCCCCACAGCCATCGAAACATTCTGTGTGACTACCAGAACATCCTAAATGGACACCACATTCTCATACCAAAAATGGAGCTGGACAGATGGGGTCTGAACGTTGCGAAACCCAGATCGATAACCACCCAACTGAAGCAAATGCCCAAATGATCAGGTTCGTATCCCTCAGGGTGTCCCCTCGCCAGCCTAGCACTAGGTGGTCATGCCAGCAGAAGTTTCTATCATATCCATCTGGAGCCGTTAGCCAGGAAACGGGGGTGTAAGA
>NW_020694380.1:0-9282 GCF_002925995.2 Terrapene triunguis
ACCTCTTCCTTGGCTCCTCCAGCCACAGAGCTCTCTCCATTGCATGCCCCTCAGGCTCCCAGCTGGGCGGCCTCAGCGCTGGGAAAACACCAGCAGGGCTGGGTCCAGTGTGTATCCGAGCTCGTGGGGAGCTCTCTCGCCCCAATGACTAGCGCCTTATCTACGGCAAGTACAGTAGTGCAATAGGAGTGTGACGTGAAAAATATCATGTCATGTTGTGACACGGTCACTCAAATCACGATTACGTGTGTGTACTGTGCTGCCCTATCGGCACCATTCGCGCTAATTTCCGTTTCGCGTCGGTGCCAGTGGTTATAGGGTTAAAATGCCGCGACAAAAACGAAAACGACTTTCTGGTGCTGCTTACCGGCAACAAAGAGAGAAACGGCAAAAAGAATTAGAAAAATTATCTCATACTTCAAAAAAGTATTTTAAAAAAGTCGACAATCAAGGAGAAAGCTCTAAGCAATGCACTGAAGGTGATTATTCATCAACTGATGAAGACCGATCCAACCAAAGATTACCTTTATCAACTGATAAAGATGAACAACAATCTGACCAAAGATTATCTTCACTAACTGATAAAGATGAACAATCACAATCCATCCAAAGATTTACTACTTCAGCTGAAGAGTCCAGAAATGAAGAACTGTTATCCAAATCTAAAACTGAAGAACAATTATTGGAAGGTGGAGAGACTGACATAGGATCGGATCCAAGTACATGGCCGACAATAATTACTGATACAATACGAATTATTATTGTGAAAAAAGGTCCTTCAAAACTAGATCCTACATTTGAATATCCATTTAATGAGTCAAATCGTCGATTTATGCCATCCAGTATGAAGAAAAAAATGAAAAATGGGGAACAAATTAATAGATCGTAGTTAGTGTATTCACAGACCAAAGATGTAGTTTTTTGTTTTTGCTGCAAACTGTTCTGTAACTCGGACATTTTTCTGGCAACTGCAGGTTTTAATGACTGGCGAAATTTGCATCAGCATTTGAAAGAACATGAAACATCAAAAAAATCATTTACGCTCATTGACAAATTGGATTGAGCTGTCAAACAGATTACGTACCGGTACAACAATCGATGCGGTACAGCAACGTCAACTAAATTCAGAAATTCTACGTTGGCAAGCAGTGTTGGAACGTTTACTGGCAATCATTAATTTCCTAGCCGAACAGTGCCTCGCATTCCGTGGAGCCTCGGATATTTTATATGAGAATAACAATGGAAATTTCTTAAAATTTGCTGAGTTATTGGCAAAATTTGATAATGTTATGGCTGAGCATGTACGAAGAGTGAAAGATGGAGAGATTCACACCCATTATTTGGGTAAAAATACACAAAATGAGATAATAGAATTAATTTCTAATGGAGTGCGTAATGAAATTTTATCGAATTTGAAACATGCCAAATATTACTCAATTATAGTTGATTGTACTCAAGATCTGAGCAAAACCGAGCAAATATCAATAGTTTTACGATTTCTGAAAATTGATGAAAATGCAGAAGTGAAAATTTGTGAACACTTTCTAGAATTTATACCAGTGAATGAAACTACTGGGAAAGCCCTCACAGATGTAATTCTACAGAGATTGGAACACTATGGAATACCTTTAGAAAATATGCGTGGCCAAGGGTACGATAACGGCTCAAACATGCGAGGACGACATGCAGATGTACAGCAAAGAATATTGAATTTAAACAATCGAGCTTTTTTCATTCCTTGCCATGCGCATTCGCTCAATCTGGTTGTCAGTGATGCCGCCAAATCATCTAAAGATGCCGTTTCATATTTTACCACAGTGCAAGCAATTTACAACTTTTTTAATGCTTCCACACACCGTTGGGCAGTCTTGAAGAAGCATCTTGAACAAAAACTCACACTTAAACCTCTGAGTCAAATTAGATGGGAAAGTAGGATAGAAGCTATTAGACCATTCCGATATTCATCAGGAGAGATTTACGATGCACTATTCGAAATAAGCCAGGACTTGTCGTATGATCCTTCATTTCGACATGAAGCTGAAACATTGGCTCAGAAAATGATGCGGTTTCAATTTTCATGTTGCATGGTTATTTGGCACAATATTCTAAATCAAATTAATTTGACCAGCAAAGTTATGCAGAACATAACCATAGACATATCTGAGGCAAAGATGATTTTGAATAAAACGCTGGAATATTTAAAAAAATACCGTTCAGATGAAGGATTTGAAGAAACTGTCAAAGAAGCAACAACAATAGCAGAGGATCTTGATTTTGAACCAACGTTTGCACCTCAAAAATTCATTCGTCCTCGGAAAAAAACAAGACAGTTTTGTTATGAGGCTCATGATGATCCTATTCTCGATCCAAACGAAAGGTTTAAAGTTGAATGTTTCTATTGTATTTTGGATGTAGCTATAACTTCCATTGAAGAAAGATTGTGTCAGTTGCATGGTCATTGTGAAACTTTCGAATTTTTATACGATATTGGAAATATTAAAAATCAGTTTTCCAAAGAAGACCTCATGAAGCAGTGCCAAGACCTACATTTAGCGCTCAGTACTGATAACACTGCTGACATCGATGCAGTAGAATTGTATGATGAATTAATAGCTTTATCTGAGCTAATAAGTCCTAAAACTTCTCCTCTAAAAGTATTAGAATTTATAGCAAGAAATGATTTTTTCACTCCAAACACTGCTATAGCATTACACATTCTTTTAACATTACCAGTATCAGTGGCTTCTGGTGAGCGCAGTTTCTCAAAACTGAAATTACTAAAAAATTATTTGAGGTCCACCATGTCTCAAAATCGTATGTCAGGACTGGCATTAATTTCAATTGAAAGTACTATTGCAAAAAATTTAGATTTCACTGACTTATTAAAAGACTACGCAAGTATAAAAACCAGAAAAAATCAGTTCATATAAATTCTTTTAATTTATGAGAAACTGGAAGACACTAAAGTTTTCCATTACAGTGTATAGTTGAACTCAAATTGTTTGTTATTGTGTTTTTGTTAAAATTAAATGTTAAAATTACACTAGTAGGAAATTGTTTTATTTCACTAACTACAAATTCTCTGTTTTCATTTTTTTTAATTTTAAACAGTCAAAACAAAACTGCAAAGTGCAAACATGTGTAAAAGCCAAAAAAAGCGCCGGGGGGGGGGGGGGGGGACCAAAAATTTTTTGCTTGGGGCAGCAAAAAACCTAGAGCCGGCCCTGGCCGTGGTGTTGTCCGTAAGAACTGATACACATCCGTCTGATATGTGGGCTCTGAAAAACTGGCCCACCAGGTGCACCACTCTCACTTCTCTGACATTGATGTGCTGAGCTAGGTCCACCTGAGACCAGAGGCTCTGTGTCCTGAGGTCTCCCAAATGTGCCCCCCCATCCCAGATCTGAGGCATCTGTCACCAATGAGAGGGATGGCGGGGGGTTAGTGAAGGGGACTCCTGCAAAAACTACCTGTGGGTCGAGCCACCACAGGAGAGCATCTAGTATTGGGTGAGGCAGGGTTACAATGCTGTCCAAAGCGTCTCGAGCCAGTCAATAAACTGACACTAGCCATGACTGGAGTGGGCGAAGTCTAAGTCTGGCATGCTGTATTACGTAGGTACAAGTGGCCATATGCCCCAGAAGTTTCAGGCAGCTCCTTGCTGTGGTCATGGGGAACTGCCTGAGGCCCCTTATGATGTTGCCCAAAGACCGAAATCTGGCTTCTGGGAGGTATGCCCTGGCTTGAGACTAGTCTAGCACTGCCCCTATAAAACTCTATCCTCTGAACAGGGGACAGTGTGGATTTGGCCTCGTTGAGGAGGAGACCCAGTTCGACGAACGTCCTTCTTATGAAGCCGACCTGCTCCTCCACTTGAGATCTGGAGAGGCCTTTGATCAGCCAGTTGTCGAGGTAAGGGAAAACCTGAATCTGCTGCTTGCGCAGGAATGCCGCAACGATTGCCATGCACTTGGTGAAAACTCGAGGTGCTGCTGACAAGCCAAAAGGGAGGACAGTAAACTGATAGTGGCTGTTCACCACAAACCTGAGGTATCATCTGTGAGGTGGAACTATTGCTATGTGAAAGTACGCATCCTTCAAGTCGAGGGTGGCGCACCAGTCTCCTGGATCCAATGAGGGGATAATGGAGGTCAAGGAGACCATATGGAACCGGAATTTCTTGACAAACTTGGGAGACCAGCTTTCCCTCCTCCACCAGCACCGAGAATTCTGTGTGAGAGTCCTGCGGCAGGAGCTCCACAAACTTAGCCATCGCAGCACACGTGTTGTGCGCGTATCTGCTCACGATGGCCTGTTGATTCGCAATGCGGACCTGTAGTCCCCCAGTGGAATAGACCTTCCTGCATAGAAGGTCTAGTCTTTTTGCCTCCCTATTTTTAGGGGAGGGGCCTTGGTAGCCCTGGTGCTCCCGCTGATTGGCCGCATCAAGTACCAGTGAGTCAGGGGTTGGGTGGGTGTATAAATGTTCATATTGCTTAGAAGGGACAAAATACCGCCTTTCATTCCTCTTAGCCATCGGGACCAGAGAAGCAGGAGCCTGCCACAGAGTTTTGGTCGTCTCTACGATCGTCTTTATTAATTAAAGGCAAAGCGACACGTGAGGGGCTGGAGGGTGTGAGGATTTCAACAACTAGGTCCGATTCCTTCACCACTCCTCCGCCTGTATGTCCAGGTAAGCTGCTGGACTGCCCTGTTACCCAGAGCTGGGGCTGTTGACATCCCCGTGACCGCTTCATTCGGGGAAGATGAGGAGGAGAGGCCTGGCTGCAGACCCTGCGCACTGCCTTCAGCGCCTCATGGGTCTCGCGGCACTCTGTATTCCACAGCCTATGGTGCCGGGCCCGCTGGAGGCAGAAATATCGGTACCGAGGCAGGTGCTGAAGGTGCTGGTTCCGGCGGTGCCGATATCGTCGATATCTGTGGAATCAATGCATCCAGGGTGTCCAAAAGGGCCATTGTGATGAAGGTTGCCACTGAGGAGGCCACGGTATGGGCTAGGGCTGGTGGTCGTGGCAGGATCTGGGCCTCCTGCTCCTGGTCCTATCGGAGAGACAAAAGTCCGCTTTCGACTCCAAGGTCTCCGAGTAGGAGGACCATGGAGGAGTGGTGCCCTGGGCTGCTGGAGAGTGGCGCAGAGAGGCCGGCGATCAGTGCGGCTCCCCTGCGTGGGTGGGCCTTGCCGGGGAGAGGTGCGTTGGGGATGGGGATCAGCTGCCATCAGCGCTGGTTTGCCCCTTGACTGAAAGTGGGGTCGTGCAGCCACTGGTGACTTGTCTCTCCCCTGCGGGGAGGATGGCACCATGAGGCACAGTAGGTCCTTAGCTGCCTCAAATGCCTGCAGTGTAGAGGGGAGCAGGAGGTGATCACCTTGACGTTCCGGGGATCGTGGGGGGTTCGGACTTAACTGAACCCCAGCCGAGGCAGCAGTCATCGAGACCCTAGAGGGCTGGAGGGACAAGGTAGCCTGGCTTGAGATGCTTGTCGATGCCGCAGGTCCCTTGGTCTTTAGAGGGGGAGACCGACCCCTCTCCGGCCTTTTCTTCTTTTGTGGCACCGGGGACTGAGAGTGGTGCTGCACCAAAGAGGGCTTTTTATGGGCAGAGCCATGCTGGTGCCGTGAGACCTTAGGGTCCTTGTTCAGTGCCAGCTCGCACACCATGGGTGCCGGAGCACTGCGGACCGAGAGGAAGTACTCGGCACAGGTTCTGCGGACCCGGGGTCGGAATGTGGCTGGAGTGCCGCTTTCATCAACAGGATTTTAAGTCTTTGCTCCCAGTCTTTAAGGGCCTTATGTTGAAAACCCTTGCAGATCCTGCACTTGTCCTTTTGGTGGCTCTCCCCGAGGCACCACAGACAAGAAGAGTGTGGGTCACTCTTGGGCATAAACTTGCCACAGTCTTCACAGAGTTTGAACCCTGGGGACCCGGGCATACCCCAGAATCGGGAAGATGTTGGGGGTGGAAACCCCCCAAAAACACAACTACTACAAAAACTAACTACGATTTCTAACTCACTAACTATTTACACTATTTAACAATTAAACTGAAAAGGACACTGCCAAAGCACTTGCCACAAGAGTGAGCTATGTTCCAGCTAGCCGTCACCGGTGGTAAGAAGGAACTGAGGCGGTGGGGGGGGGGGGGGCGGGGGGGAGTTATATTGGGTGCCATGAAGGCACGACTCCAGGGGGTGCCCGGGGCGCCCCTACAGGTGCTGCTAAGGGGAAAATCTTCCGGCTGGCGTGCACGCAGAGCACATACCTGACTGGAACGGACATGAACAAGCACTCGAAGAAGAACCACCCTTCCACATCTCTTTCTGATTTATTCCCTACCATTCTCTGGGCCCCACGTTGTGACACCTGTCATACCAGCTGAAGAGGCTGGGGGAAATCTTACCCAGGAGACTGTTAAGCCTCTTCCACATCAAGCAGAGAGGTCACTATGCTGCAAATGACTATGCTGGTGGTAGCTGCGTTCCAAGCCCGAGCCTAGGATGCCCAATACAGGAGCACTGTCACCTGTCCAGGCCACTTTCTTCACCTGTATGTTCTCACAGCTTTATCACCCATGGCATCCTGTTTGCATATTTGCAACGGTTGCTGTGAGCCCTCTGATATTTCTAAGATATCTATCATCATGGTATCAAGGCCTCTGGTACAAACCAGCACATTAATTACCTAGACTAATTGCAGGACTTTCAGTGTCAATGTTTAACTTCTACATTTCATAGAGATAGAAGAACCTGGGATGGTTACAGGACCAAGATCTCTCAGGTCACCGTCCAACCTACACCCTTGTGCAAACAGAAGAAATTCTGCTACAGTAATGCTGTAGAGATTTTACATGCAGATGGGTCTGTTTCCTGAACAGAACTTCCAGAGAGCAGAAGCTCCAGGGCAGAGTTCTGGTTTGTCCCACTGTAGCAGGGTGGTCACCCACTCCTGCCTTAAAAGGCTTAAAACAGCCCGGGGAGAGGGCTGTGGCAGGGAAGGAAAAGCGGGGCTGATTGGGGAAAGCAGCTTCAGCTGGGGGCCACGCCTCAATCAGGCCGAGGCTGGCTTAATGAGGGCCCAGCTGGCCTTTATAAGAGGGCTGGGGCCAGAAGCCAGAGAGAGACAGACTCTCACCTTTTGAGAGGGAGAGACCTGGCTGCAGGGAACTGAGAGAAGGTACCTTGAGTGGAGCAGGGTTGGGGGAAGACCAAGGGAGCTGGGGAGCTCTGGCCTGGAAACCCCTCAGGCTGCGGCCTAGTGGAAGGCCAATTAGGTACTGGAGTTGCCAGGGGCAGCCCACAGGTAAGCAGAGGCAGCAGGTCCAAACCCCCCTTGCATATGATGAGTGGCTTTTACACTGCAGTTGCCCCAGTGAGCGGGGGCTGGATGGTGACTGGCAGTAGCCCATGACTGAGGCAAGGTGGGGATAGAGGGTTGGGGGGTCCCCTGGGTGGGGAGACCTTGAGACTGCAGGGGTATTGCCAGGGGGCAGCACCCCAAAGACAAGGGGCACCGGGTCCTGGAAGGGACATGGGGGGCCAGCAGCAGTGGGACACCAGCCTGCAGAGGGCGCTCTGGAGGCTAGAAACGCTAATTCCCAGAGACGACCAGCAGGAGGCGCCGCAGGGGTGAGTCCCGCACCCCATTACACCCACTAAAAAGACAGGGCCCAAGACACTAAGTTTGCATTTGGATCTAAACTTCCCAAAGTTAAAGGGTGTTTGCAGAGCAAGGTGGTTAACTCAGGCATCTCTCTAATTGCCTCTATCCTATTCCAGACCGTGCTTCTACTGAAGACTATTACATTGCACAGTTTACTCTATTGCCTTCCAATTTCCTGGACAGTTACAAAGCATTTTCTTAGGTCTAGCTCAACTTTTCTCAATGTTTAGCTTGAAGTCATTGCCTTTGGCTTCACCTCCTTTAGCTACAGATTTTGACTAGAGTGCTCCCATTCATATAATGAAACTGACCTGTGTGATGGGCTGAGGAGACAGCGATCTTCCCTCATCTGTTAGCAACAGCCATCCTCACTGGGTCTCATCCTCCAGCCTCTTCTCCAGAGCCAGTATCAGCCTTGCTAAGGGTTCCAGGTACAGCCAGTTAAAGGTGGCACATTCAGTTACAATAAGGTATGGAGGTTCCTGAGTCTTTTCCAACCTTAGCTGCCAGGCTTTCAAGTCAACAAGCCCATTGCTACTTTGCTTCCAGCTAAACACAGTTACTGGAGCACTGGAACCCCAAGTGCTGTCAGACCTGATGTTGGTCCCGGCTACATACTAATTCTTCTGCTTAAGTCTCTATTGTTTCTTGTGCTGAAAAACACAAATGGAAAGGAATGGAAATGGCAACCAAGCAGTGGGGGAAAAAAACCCCAAATTAGTTAGAGAGCATATTTCCCTTCCAGTCTGTCGTGTAGGTACTTTATGAGACAGGATTTACTACATGGTGGAGACTGTTTAAGGTCCAGATCCCACAAACATTTTTGTGCACGAGATGTTCCATTGAATTCAGCAAGACTGTTGGGATGAATGAAATTACTCACATGCATACCTGCAGGATGGGGGCTTACGGATGAGACTCTTCCCAAGGGTGCCTACGTGATTTAGGAGGACAAGACCTCTTAGCCATTTTGGAAAATCCCACCCCAAATCAGCAACACGGTAGAGCACCATGGTTCATGGAATTAGTGAAAGAATTCACTGTTAACAAACCCTCTAACTTGGTTACCAAGCCTGAGTCATTTTGTTTAATAGGGTTTGACAATTACTCGGCAGCTTAAATGAGAACTTTGCCATATTAGTTTGAACAAGTTTCCCTTCCCCTACTCAGACTTCAGTGATCTGTACTCCTAACCTCATACACTTTTCTTGGGCTCCTGCCATCACTTGCATATCAGGGTATTTACGTTTACAGGCCCCCATCCTGCAATCGCATCCACTCAACTCAGAGATCTCATTGGGACTCCATGTGGGAGGAAAGGGTCCCCTGCACGGATGAGGGTGCAGGAGCAGAGCCCTTAATTTACTATTTCATCATTCTTTTCTCCCAGCATGCTGGAGTTAAAACATTTAGACACTGTGCATGAAGCACAAAGACAAGCTAATTTTTTTTTTTTTTTTTTTTTAAAAGAAGTTGTACGTTCCTGGCCAAGTGGTTTTCTTCTTTTTAATTGGGGTCAGCAGGATGTTGGATAAACTCCAGCCACCAGCAAAAGATCCTTCATTTAAACATACTTCATAACCAATATAATTCCAGCCAAGGGC
>NW_020694381.1:0-4208 GCF_002925995.2 Terrapene triunguis
GCCCCCCCCCCCCCCCCCCGGGAGCTGTGCAGCAGCTCCCCACCCCAGCTCACCTCTGCTCCACCTCCTCCCCGAGCACGTCGCCCCCGCTCTAATTCTCCTTCCCTCCCAGGCTTGCAGTGCCAAACAGCTGATTGGCGCCGCAAGCCTGGGAGGCGGGAGAAGTGGAGCGGTGACCGTGCGCTCGGGGAGGGGGCGTAGGAACGCTGTTTTTAAAAATAAATAAATAAAAATTGGGGGCACCGCTTTTTGGCGCCTCCAAATCTTGGCGCCCTAGGCAACTGCCTAGTTTGACTAAATGGTAGTACCGGCCCTGCCTATTTGCATTTGTCACCTTAGCTTGCCCTGTCTTCAGATTGAATAGCATCAGCATGGGAAATGTCAAAGTCAAGTACATACCTGTTTTTTTCCATTTATGTTGCACTGAAAATAATTATACAAAGTGACCTTCTAATGTTACAGCTTTCTGTATACTGGTCTGTATTTAAATCTTATTCACTAAAGATTTGTTCTTATAAACTCCTTTGAGGAAACTTGATAGTAGAATCCTATATCAGGAGATCCGAGTGCTGGGGATGTGGACATTGTTCTGAGAGGGGCTTAGGGTTATTTTAGGTATAACTTCTTGTGATAGATTTACATACAAATGTGGCACTGTGTGACTAAGAAAAAACTGTTTTAAAATTGTAGAAATAGGAAAAGGAATGGAGGATCTATAAAAGAAACTAGATGCTTTATTGTGGCATGGTGAATTTTAATGTATACATTTACACTGAAATCCTAAGGCCCCTGAACAATTAAGTGGTTTAATCTACAGACCACTCTGTGTGTGTGTGTGTGTGTGTGTGTGTGTGTGTGTGTATGTATGTGTGTATATATATATATATATATATATAAGTGTAAGAAGCACAAAAAGCATCATTACACTGGTGTTTTCCTAGCTATAAATAACAGACCTTAGTAATTTCAAGGCTGTTTATTTTTTATAGCTAAACTGCATTTTAGCTTTTTTTTTTTTTTTTTTTTCCAATCCCTTCCTCTCAGTGATTGCTTTACTGAAACATAATTAAATAAGACATAAATAGTGTACATAATGACAGAAAACATTTAGGAATGGTACAAATAAACATGCTTAATATAGCAGTTACTCAAAAAGGAGCAGTATACATTCTCCCAGACATAAACGTCAATAGAGTTTTTACCGTCTTGCTAATTTCTGTTTTTATGTTTTTACAAACACTTAACACAGCAAATTACAGTTGCAAAAGTGACTTTTAATAAAGAAGACCATTTGCAGTTATCAAACAATTTAAAGATGCTCAAGGGCAACCAAATTACATCTGATATGAAGGAAGGTCTGATCCGCTGATCTCACACCACAAACACAATTCATTATTTGTAGAGAAGTAGGTGTGTTCCATAGAATTTAGCAGAATTACAATGAAGCAAGTTAACTGCACTCATTGAATGTTTTTAAAAAGAGGGACAGAAGATAAGTTAATTGTAAACTGTCACACAGCTGAGAAACTAGCAAAGGCACTACATGCACCTTATCAAACTAGTCTAAAAGAAAGCTAAAAGATTTGAACTCTTTTCGTAAGCAATTAAACAGTATATAAGTCCTATCAAATCTGCTACAAAAATAGCACGATATTCAAGGAGCCTGATAGCCATAGAAAAGAAACAATAATAAGATCACAAAGAAATCAGTGTTCTCTAAAGCAGACTGAAAACCTAAAGCTCAATCCACTTTGGTGGCTAATACTGGGACTGAATCTCCTGTATATTAGTTTAAAAAATGATATTTTATATAGGAATAGCAACACTGCAGGACTCTGTGATGCAGGAAACGTACTCACCTACTGCTAAAATGTTTGGTCTAGGCTGTAGCTGCCTCAAATACAGGTCACCTACCTCCCCCTTCCCCCCCCCCCCCCCCCCAAAAAAAAACCCAGCGAGTCACCAGGATGATCAACTGTCTTAATCACATATGGGCTGATATTTGGTACATGCTTAGCATACAGAAACAGTAATGTCATAGGTCAGAAGGAGGACTGGAGAGCCCTTTGAGCTCACAGCTACCTGACGAGGGTGACAATTGTACAGTTGATAGTCTGTGCTTGTCTACTTTGGTTTTGAACAGGCCTATACTGATTTTACTGCCTGCAGTATGGCATTCCTTTATGTTCACTAGCCAATGTTAGAGCAACAAATTATGTCCCACTGCATTGGTGTTTAGCATTGCAGTACAGAGTGACATGGAGTTATATATAATAGAAAAATGGGTATGTTACACATTTCTTCTTCATGTCACCATATGCTAGTGTTCTGTGTTTCTCTGGGAGGTTTATTCTTTCCTGCCCCTAGCAAACAGAAAAGTCTGTGTGATTATAATTAACAAAATATACTGCTGCAGAATAGCTTTAATTCTTATGCTGTAAGGAATTTTGGAGGCCCATTTATCTTGCCTTTAATGGGCCTGATAATTATGCCAACACAAAGAGGTCCAGATAGCGATTTGAAAGAATACATACTGCAGCACTAGCTATTAGGCAGCCTTGTCTCCCTCCCTGAACATAGGTGGCTGCATTTCTCAGAATGAATGCGATTATGACCTTGTGAACAACTAAAGTTGGTCTCTCACAGTGTAACAGGGTGGTCACCTGCTCCTGCCCGGAAGGGCTTAAAACAGTCCTGGGAGAGGGCTGGGGCAGGGGAAAAGCTGGGCTGTGATTGTGGAAGCAGCCTCAGCTGGGCCATGCCCCAAACAGAACACAGCTAGCCCTTATAAAAGGGCTGTGAGCCAGGCGCTCTGAGACTCGCGCTCTGCCTTTAGAGGGGGAAGGGGCCTGGCGTCTGGGGAGTGTACCTGGGTACCTAAGATGGAGCAGGGCTGGGGGAAGGCAAGAGGAGCTGGGGGGGGGGGGCCTGGAACCCCCCCCCCCCCCCCCCCAGCTGCTGGCCTAGTGCAAGGCCAAAAGGTACTGGGGTTGCAGAGGGCAGCCCACGGGTAAGCAGAGGCATCAGGCCCAAACCCCCTTGCCAGTGATGAGTGACAATCATACTGCAGTCTGCCCCAGTGAGGGGGGCTAGATGAGGACTGGCAGTAGTCAAGACTGAGGCAAGGTGAGGTTAGGGGGCTGGGGGTTCCCTGGGGAGGGGAGACCCACTGAGACTCAGGGGGGGGGGTACTGCAAGGGGCAGAACCCCAGTGGAAAGGGGCAACGGGGTCGGGGGGGGGCAGGGGGGGGGGGGGGGCCGGGAAGGGAGACAGGGGCCTGCAGGGGGCGCTCCAAGGCTGTGAAAGAGCTAATTCCCAGGACGACAGCAGGAGGTGCCAATGCGGTGAGTCTTGCCCCTGTTACATATAGTTAATAAAGGGGACTGTTTGAGTGTAATTTTCTTGAAGGTTTGAACCAAAAAAGGCTGGATAGTTTATAATACTTAAAGAGTTATTCACCCTACCTCTGTGCACCACATCCAGCCCTGCTCCCCTCCACCACGGTCCCCAGGAGGGAGTTGCCTTCAGATTCTGGAGGGGGGTCAGGCTCAAAGGACTACTGCTTATCCCCTTGAGTTATCCAGCTGCTGTGAAACTTTGAAGGCTAACAATCCTGTTAACTCCTCTGTCCTCGGAAGCTCACAATAATCCATTAGGCACTAGAACAGGCTCATGAGCATGAGGCTGTATCTACGCTACCATATTTGTCGGTAAAACTTATGTCACTCAGGGGTGTGAAAAACACCCCCCTGACCAACATAAGTTACACCAACAGAAGTGCCGGTGTGGACAGCGCTATGTTAGCGGGAGACACTCTCCCACCAGCATAACTACCACCACTCATTGCGCGTGGTTGAATTATGCCAGGAGAGCTCTCTCCCACCGTTATAGAGCGGCTACACAGGAGACCTTAGAGTGGTACAGCTGTGTTGCTGTCAGGTCTCTAGTGTAGACATAGCCTGAGTGTGCCTTAGTGCAAAAGCAAAATTTTTTTTTAAATAGCATTTTAATTTGATTTCCCCTAAAAGGCTATTGGGTGCCAGGCACTCTGGTGGGGTAACCCTTGAATGTTTGATATTCGGGTGTGAGGATCTGAGCCCTGGTTTGATCTCTATCCGGGAGCAAAAACTCATTGCCAAAATGTGTTCTTCTTAAGAAAATTTTTTTTTTTTTTTTTTTTTTTTTTTTACAGATGGCTATATCATGG
>NW_020694382.1:0-5357 GCF_002925995.2 Terrapene triunguis
GTCCAGATGATGAAGATGTCATCAATGTAGCGTAGGTAGAGAAGGGGTGTGAGTGGACGAGAGCTGAGGAAGCGTTGTTCCAGGTCAGCCATAAAGATGTTGGCATATTGTGGGGCCATGCGGGTGCCCATAGCAGTGCCACTGGTCTGGAGGTATATATTGTCACCAAATTTGAAATAATTGTGCGTGAGGATAAAGTCACAGAGCTCAGCAATAAGTTGTGCTGTGTCATCATCAGGGATACTGTTCCTGACAGCTTGTATTCCATCTGTGTGTGGGATGTTTGTGTAGAGAGCCTCTACATCCATGGTGGCTAGGATGGTGTTTTCTGGGAGGTCACCAATGCATTGTAATTTTCTCAGGAAATCTGTGGTGTCACGGAGATAGCTGGGAGTGCTGGTGGCGTAGGGTCTGAGTAGGGAGTCCACATATCCAGATAGTCCTTCAGTGAGAGTGCCAATGCCCGAGATGATGGGGCGTCCAGGATTTCCAGGTTTGTGGATCTTGGGTAGTAGATAGAATAACCCCGGTCGGGGTTCTAAGGGTATGTTGATTTGTTCCTGTGTTAGTGTAGGGAGTGTCCTGAGTAGATGGTGCAGTTTCTTAGGCCTGGTCTACACTAGGCTTTTATGTCGACTTTAGCGCCGTTATATCGAATTAACCCTGCACCCATCCACACCAGGAAGCCATTTAGTTCGACATAAAGCTCTCTTTAAATCGATTTCTGTAATCCTCCCCAACGAGAGGATTAGCGCTAAATTCGACATGGCCATATCGAATTAGGCTAGGTGTGGATGGAAATCGACGGTAATAGCTCCGGGAGCTATCCCACAGTGCACCACTCTGTTGACGCTCTGGACAGCAGTCCGAGCTCGGATGCTCTGACCAGCCACACCCCCGGGAAAATTTGAATTCATTTTCATTTTCCTGTCTGGGCAGTTTGAATCTCAGTTCCTCTTTGGACATCGAGGGGAGCTCAGCAGCAGTGGCAACTATGCAGAGCTCTCCAGCAGAGATGGCCGTGCAATCCAATAGAAAGAGGGCCCCAGCATGGACTGATCGGGAAGTCTTGGATCTCATCGCAGTGTGGGGCGATGAGTCCGTGCTTTCAGAGCTGCGCTCCAAAAGAAGGAATGCTAAGATCTACGAGAAGATCTCCAAAGCCATGGCAGAGAGAGGCTACAGCCGGGATGCAACGCAGTGCCGCGTGAAAATCAAGGAGCTGAGACAAGGCTACCAAAAAACCAAAGAGGCTAACGGACGCTCCGGATCCCAGCCCCACACATCCCGTTTCTACGAGGCACTGCATTCCATCCTGGGAGCGGCCGCCACCACTACCCCACCCCTGACCGTGGACTCCGAGGATGGGATCATGTCCGCGGCCGGTTCCTCGTCGGACATGACAGCGGACGGGGAAGATGAAGAAGGAGATGAGGAGGACGAGGCAGTCGACAGCGCTGGCACCGCTGATTTCCCCGACAGCCAGGAGCTCTTCATCACCCTTACCGAGATCCCGTACCAACCGTCCCCATCCCTTACCCCGGACACAGAATCAGGGGAAGGATCAAGCAGTAAGTGCTGTAAACATGTAAACATTTATTTAAAACAGAACGGTAATATTTATACTATTAACAATGTACATTTATAAAAGTTCTGTAAACTAGTAAAAAAATAATCAGGTACAAAACAGGAATATTTACAAAGGTAACAAATGGGTTTTCATGATTTCTCTGTCTTAGGCTCTTCTCAATTTAGTCCCAAGTGTTTTAAAAAATTTTCACAATGTCCGTTACTCCATGATTCCCAGGCCCAAGACGCTCCACTCCATAGTCCCAGTGCACCTATGCGAAAATCCGGTCAATGTGGCCGGGGATCGACGAGAAATCCTCGTAGGAGAACTCCTCGTAGGTCTCGTGGAGGTAGAGCTCAAGCCTGTTGATCAGGTTCCGGGGTAGGGCGATCTTAGTGGGCCCTCCGTGGTAGCAGACATGTCCCCTCCATGCCACAATCAGGTACTCGGGGATCATGGCCCGACATAGCATGGCGGCATACGGCCCCGGTTTCTGCATGCTTTCCCGCAGCATGCGTTCTCTCTGGGTGTCCGGGATCCTCAGGAGGGTGATGTCGCTCATGACGCCCTGCTTTGAATTAGGGAGGGGAATGTTAGTATTGGGACTGCTTTACAGCCACGCGGTGGAGGGAGAGGGGCAGCATACAGGGATCTTTCCCTGGGACAGCCGCGAGGGGGTGGGACAGGGGCAGAGTTGATGCTGTCCTGATTGCTGGCAGCAGAGACTGGCATTGCTTTCAATGTGAAAGGAGGCCAGTGCTACTGCTGGAGTTTTAAGCAGCCACAAGTCTGCGGCTTACCATTATTGCCCGCTCCAGAAGTTCAGGTCTCCAGCCACAGTTCTCTGAACACTCCAAGACCTCCGCAAGTCCACAGGCACTGAAGGCGACGGCCGAAAATTCGACCTTGTCCTGAGTGCGCATGTGAGAGGTGCAGTGCATGGTCTTGTTCACAGAGAAAGACTAGGTTCTTTGTATACAATTTCATTTATCTGTCTCAGGAATTCACTCCCTTTTCACAATTCACACAGACACATCTGCGACTGTCTCCCAACCCAGCCTGTCAGCACACTCCCAGAGGCTAGCGCAGATTAGGCGGAGGAAGAAGAAGACGCGTGAAGACATGTTCTCAGAACTAATGGACTGCTCCCGAGCCCAGGCAGCCCAGCAGACACAGTGGAGGGAGAACTTGTCACAAATGCACCGAGCAGTCATGGAACGGGAGGAGAGGTGGCGTCAGGAGGACCAACAGGCTACTGAAAAGCTGCTTGGACTAATGAGGGAGCAAACGGACACGCTCCGGCGCCTTGTGGATGTTCTGCAAGACCGGAGGCAGGAGGACAGAGCCCCGCTGCAGTCTATCTGTAACCGCCCTCACCCGCCACCAAGTCCCACACCACCCTCACCCAAACTCCAAAGAAGGAGGGGCGGCAAGGGCCGTTAAAACTTTCAGTCAACCCCTGCAGACTGCTCTAGCACTAGAAGGCTGACATTCCCCAAAATTTCATAAGTCCTTTCCTACCCACCTCACACAAGCCCCCGTCCAAGTTTCACCCCCCACGTTTCATGTCTGGTTCGCAATAAAATGTTTGTTTCTCTCCATTACTGTTTCAGTCAGGTTCTTTTGAGGGAGAGTCTGTCTGGAGGGGGGGAAGGGGCTTGGTAATTGGGCAGGACAGTGACCTTTAGCAGGGTACAGAGGCGGTGTCAGGTCCAGCATCAGGACACATACACAGTGCAGTCACTGGTTATCCTGGTCAGTCTGGGAGGTGTTTTTCATGTTCTCCATTGAAATAACCAGTCCACCAGTGCGGAGCCTGGCATTCCGGGAGTTTAGAAGCATCATTTGCATCAGAACACTGAACCCGCCCCCCGCCACAGTCTGCGTCCCCGGTTTAAAATATTCCCGCGAAAACAGCAACACAGACAACGGTGTTCATTAACAAAATCGAAATGATTTTATTTTTTGCGAAGGGGAAGGGGGTGAAGGGGGTATGTAACTGGAGAGGATAGTCAAAATGAACTGGGTAAAGAAACGGGGGCAGGTTCAGCTTCTCTGTCCACAAACTGAAAAGTCACTGGTTGCCCTGCTCACTCAGGAACCTAGCTTTCAAAGCCTCCCGGATGCACAGGGCGTCCCGCTGGGATCTTCTAATGGCCCGGCTGTCTGGCTGGACGTAATCAGCAGCCAGGCTATTTGCCTCAACCTCCCACCCCGCCATAAAGGTCTCCCCCTTGCTCTCACACAGATTGTGGAGCACACAGCAAGCTGCAATAACGATGGGGATATTGGTTTCACTGAGATCACAGCGAGTCAGTAAGCTTCTCCATCTCCCTTTGAGACGGCCAAAAGCACACTCCACCACCATTCTGCACTTGCTCAGACGGTAGTTGAACAGTTCTTTTTCTGTGTCCAGGGCGCCAGTATAGGGCTTCATGAGCCAGGGCATTAGCGGGTAGGCTGGGTCCCCGAGGATGACTGTAGGCATCTCCACATCCCCAAGAGTTATTTTGTGGTCTGGGAAGTAAATACCTTCCTGCAGCCGTCTAAACAGACCAGAGTTCCTGAACACACGAGCGTCATGAACCTTGCCCGGCCATCCGACGTAGATGTTTGTAAACCGTCCCCGATGGTCCACCAGTGCTTGCAGCACCATTGAAAAGTAGCCCTTTCTATTGATGTACTGGCTGGCCTGGTGGTCCGGTCCCAGGATAGGGATGTGAGTCCCATCGATAGCCCCACCGCAGTTTGGGAATCCCATCGCGGCAAAGCCATCTATGATGACCTGCGCGTTTCCCAGGGTCACTACCTTTGGGAGCAGTACCTTGACGATTGCCTTGGCTACTTGCATGACAACAACCCCCACGGTAGATTTGCCCACACCAAAGTGGTTCGCGACTGACCGGTAGCTGTCCGGCGTTGCAAGCTTCCAGAGGGCTATGGCCACTCGCTTCTGGACAGTGAGGGCTGCTCGCATGCGGGTGTCCTTGCGCTTCAGGGCAGGGGACAGCAACTCACAAAGTTCGAGGAAAGTCCCCTTCCGCATGCGAAAGTTTCGCAGCCACTGGGATTCATCCCAGACCTGAAGCACTATACGGTCCCACCAGTCCGTGCTTGTTTCCCGGGCCCAGAATCGCCGTTCAACAAAATCCACATGCCCCATTGCCACCGTGATGTCCTGGGCGCTGGGGCTCGTGGTTTCTGACAGCTCTGTGCCACTCTCCGACTTCAGGCTCTCACGGCGGTGCCGTAGCCTCCTCGCCCGATTTCTCTGCATCTGCCTCAGGGAAAGGTGTATGATAAGCTGCGAGGTGTTGAGAACGGCCACAAGTGCAGCGATGGTCGCAGCGTGATCCATGATCGCAGTGCTGTGGCGTCCGCGCTGTCACTGACCAGAAAAGTGCGCGAACTGATTTCCCGCCGGCGCTTTCATGGAGGGAGGGAGGGCGTTAGTGACAGACGGATGACGACAAATTTTTTTTACCCAGAAGGCATTGGCGGCTCGACCCAGAATTCCGATGGGCAGCGGGGACTGCGGGAACTGTGGGATAGCTGCCCACAGTGCACCGCTTCCAATATCGACGCTCGCCCCGTTAGTGTGGACTCACAAAGTCGAATTACTGTCCTTACTGTGTCCTTAGTGTGGACACACACGTTCGACTTTGCAATATCGATTCCACATATTCGATTTAAGTAAAATCGAATTACCCTCGTAGTGTAGACATACCCTTAGTGTATTCCCAACCTTAAGCATATTCTCACCAGCAACCACACACCGCACCATAAC
>NW_020694383.1:0-3128 GCF_002925995.2 Terrapene triunguis
ACTCAAACGCTGCTTGGACTAATGAGGGAGCAAACGGACACGCTCCGCCGCCTTGTGGATGTTCTGCAGGACCGGAGGCAGGAGGAGAGAGCCCCGCTGCAGTCTCTCTGTAACTGCCCTGCCCCGCCACCAAGTCCCATACCCCCCTCACCCAAAGTCCAAACACAGAGGGGTGGAAGGGGCCGTGAAAAATTTCACTCCACCCCTGCGGACTGCTCTACCACTAGAAGGCTCTCATTCCCCAAAATCTGAAAAGTCCTTTCCTACCCGCCTCACACAAGACCCCGTCCAAGTTTCACGCCCCCGTTCCATGTGCGGTTGTTAATAAAGAATACGTTTCTGTTCATTTCTGTTTCCATCCTCTTCTTTTGGAGGGGAGTCTGTCTGAAGGGGGGAGAAGGGGCTTGGTCATTGGACAGGACAGTTACCTTTAGCAGGGGGCAGGTGCAGCAGCAGGGCACATATACAGTGCAGTGACTAGTTATCCTGGTCAGTCTGGGAGGTGGTTTTCATGTTTTGTGTGTTGGGGGGGGTGGTGTTGCTCTGTGACTTGGTGGCGGGGGAGGGCAGTTACAGATCTTATGCAGCGGTCCTTACCTTGCATCACAGAGCCGCGCAGCAGGGGATCTGTAACCCTCCTCCCCCTGCAAGACAGTCACATAGCCGACACATACACGCAGTCCCGGCCAGGAGGGCTGGCAGGCTCCGTTGAAACAACCAGTCCACCACCGCGGAGCCTGTCATTCCGGGAGTTTAGAAGCATCATTTGCATCACAACCCTAAACCCGCCCCCCGCCACAGTCTGCGTCCCAGGTTTAAAACATTCCCGCGAAAACAGTAATAAAGACAACGGTGTCCATTAACAAAACAGAGCAGATTTTATTTTTTGGGAAGGGGGTGAAGGGGGTATGTAATTGGAGAGGATAGTCGACGGCAACTGGGTAAAGAAACGGGGGCAAGTTCTGCTTCTGTGTCCACAAACTTAAAAGTCACTGGGTACCCTGCTCAGCCTTGAAACTGGCTTTC
This sequence comes from Terrapene triunguis, assembly GCF_002925995.2. Taxonomy (NCBI): domain Eukaryota; kingdom Metazoa; phylum Chordata; order Testudines; family Emydidae; genus Terrapene; species Terrapene triunguis. Next base: position 1,027 of record NW_020694383.1, read on the forward strand.
AAAGCCTCCCGGATGCACAGCGCGTCCCGCTGGGCTCTTCTAATCGCCCGGCTGTCTGGCTGGGCGTAATCAGCAGCCAGGCTATTTGCCTCAACCTCCCACCCCGCCATAAAGGTCTCCCCCTTGCTCTCACACAGATTGTGGAGCACACAGCAAGCTGCAATAACGATGGGGATATTGGTTTCACTGAGATCACAGCGAGTGAGTAAGCTTCTCCATCTCCCTTTGAGACGGCCAAAAGCACACTCCACCACCATTCTGCACTTGCTCAGCCGGTAGTTGAACAGTTCTTTTTCTGTGTCCAGGGCGCCAGTATAGGGCTTCATGAGCCAGGGCATTAGCGGGTAGGCTGGGTCCCCGAGGATCACTGTAGGCATCTCCACATCCCCAACAGTTATCTAGTGGTCCGGGAAGTAAATACCTTCCTGCAGCCGTCTAAACAGACCAGAGTTCCTGAACACGCGAGCGTCATGAACCTTGCCCGGCCATCCGACGTAGATGTTTGTAAACCGTCCCCGATGGTCCACCAGTGCTTGCAGCACCATTGAAAAGTAGCCCTTTCTATTGATGTACTGGCTGGCCTGGTGGCCCGGTCCCAGGATAGGGATGTGAGTCCCATCTATAGCCCCACCGCAGTTTGGGAATCCCATCGCGGCGAAGCCATCTATGATGGCCTGCGCGTTTCCCAGGGTCACTACCTTTGACAGCAGTACCTTGACGATTGCCTTGGCTACTTGCATGACAACAACCCCCACGGTAGATTTGCCCACGCCAAAGTGGTTCGCAACTGACCGGTAGCTGTCCGGCGTTGCAAGCTTCCAGAGGGCTATGGCCACTCGCTTCTGGACAGTCAGGGCTGCTCGCATGCGGGTGTCCTTGCGCTTCAGGGCAGGGGACAGCAAGTCACAAAGTTCCAGGAAAGTCCCCTTCCGCATGCGAAAGTTTCGCAGCCACTGGGATTCATCCCAGACCTGAAGCACTATGCGGTCCCACCAGTCCGTGCTTGTTTCCCGGGCCCAGAATCGCCGTTCAACAAAATCCACATGCCCCATTGCCACCGTGGTGTCCTGGGCGCTGGGGCTCGTGGTTTCTGACAGCTCTGTGCTACTCTCCGACTTCAGGCCCTCACGGCGGTGCTGTAGCCTCCTCGCCTGATTTCTCTGCATCTGCCTCAGGGAAAGGTGTATGATAAGGTGCGAGGTGTTGAGAACGGCCACAACTGCAGCGATGGTCGCAGCGGGATCCATGATCGCAGTGCTGTGGCGTCCGCGCTGTCACTGATCAAAAAGTGCGCGAACTGATTTCCCGCCGGCGCTTTCAGGGAGGGAGGCAGGGCGGTAGTGACTGACGGATGACGACAGTTACCCAAAAGCACCCTCGCCACATTTTTTTACCCAGAAGGCATTGGGGGCTCGACCCAGAATTCCAATGGGCAGCGGGGACTGCGGGAACTGTGGGATAGCTGCCCACAGTGCACTGCTTCCAATGTCGACGCTTTCCCTGGTAGTGTGGACTGACAAAGTCGAATTACTGTCCTTAGTGTAGACACACACGTTCGACTTTCTAATATCGATTGCACATATTCGATTTAACTAAAATCGAACTACTCTCGTAGTGTAGACACTCCCTTAGTGGAGCCAGAGGGAGAACATGAACTTCAGGAAGTTGAAGCTCTTTTTTCCCCAAAAAGTTGTCTAGGCGATCCTTCAAACCAATCCCAGACTGTACTGAAGATGACCCCTGTGGCTTATGCCACAAAGACTTCAAATCAGGAGACTCTGGTACATCCTTCAGATCCAAAATTGGACCTCCACTCAATCCCTCCGGTAAAGTTCCAGAGATTGGCATAGCAGGAAGGGCTAGAGACACCTTTTGAACCTGGGGAACTTGAACCCAGACCTCTGATCCATCTATACATTCCCTGGAACTATGACAGTTTTTCTTCTTTCTCCTCTACTATGGCACCAAGCCACCCAGCACAAAAACCCACTCTGAGTTCCTTTTACCCATATGCTTGAGGGTGGAGGATCCCCAAGTAAGATGTGTTAAAGAGAAGCTATAAGTTTATCGTTAATATGCAAGACCGTTCATCGTCTACTGAA
>NW_020694384.1:0-6630 GCF_002925995.2 Terrapene triunguis
AACCATGAGCAAAAGACCTACCCCCAAGTAAGTTTGGAAGTGTCCTTTTCCCCTCAGGGTCTTAAGTCCAGCAACCCAACAGTCACCCCTCCCGCAGTTTCTGTCCTTGGTCAGTGCAGTTCCAGAGTTCAGAAGTTCATCTGCAGTGTTTACCTCCCAGCCTGAGTGGAAGGGGGTGGAGGTATGGGGGCACGTTACATGCTCCATTGCTCAGGTCCACGGCCGATTGCCATGCCTCTCCATGGGGTTCTGCTGCAGTGTTCACCGCCAGCCACTCCTCTCCGCCAGCTGTCCTGCTAGCCGCTCCTCTCCACCAGCCACTCGCCAACATGTCTTCAGACTCCCCCTCCACTTAACACAGCTCTCTGTGATTTCAGCTGTTAGTAGGGGAGCCTCAGTGCTGGCACACTCAGAACCACAAGCCCAAAGTAGGACCAATGCTTAGACCTAGGAAGCAGTAATCTTAGTTCTGCAGTACATAACAAGACTCCTAAAAGAATCAAAATTAACTTTGCTATTATACCGTGGAGAGAGAGAGAGAGGAAATCAAAGTTTTGTTTCATGCCCTAGAAGGGACCCACAGACACACATCTATCCCCCAGACTCTCTCAATTCACAGGGCTTTGGAACCCATGTCCCTTGCCTAGCGAGTACTACTTGGTTGAGGGCGAGTTCCTCCATCATAAAATGTCAAGTACAGTTCTACTGTCCTTGATTCACATAACCAGGATAATAACACTTTAGTACTCCTGCCCCAATAGCAAAGAGACTGGGGGTCCCACAGCAGCCAAAGTGACCATTTGGGCAAGCAGGGTGGGTGTGGCCATGCAAACTAGATCAGTCCCTGAAGTTCTTTTCCACAGCTCACCACCAGATGTCAGAGTAGAGCTCATTCTGCCTGCTTATAGATAGATAGATAGATAGATAGATAGATAGAGAGGGGGTGGATGAGCTCCGAGCCAGCCCCTGCATCCCTCCGTTGCAAGTTTCATTTGGTTTTCATTTTCAAAAACTGGGTGGGAAATTGATTCTCATATTTTGCATTTGGGGTTTTTTCACATTTTCTTCTCACCTGAACAAGTGTCTGGAGTGGACAATTTTGGTTTTCCCCCGGCTCATTTCCCACTGATTTGAAAAATGTTACAAACGGAGGAGGGACGTTAGAAAACCCCAAATCCCCTTCCAACATTTTTCAGTTTATTCTTGGGGCTCCAGCGGGTGGAGGGCAGCTCCTCGGGCAGAAGGAGTGGGGGGAAGCAGGCTAGCCTCCCCAAAGGGGGGCGCGGTTCACTAGTCATCCATTTGACTGTGAGTCCTATGCTTAGATTTTACCAATCAAGTGCTAAGTGTAAGCTCCTCAGCCACTGTTACAGCCTTAACATGGAGTCCCAGACAGTCCCCTCGGGTACTCCGATCTAACTGGTCACTGGGACGTTATTGACAGAATCTGTAACCATATAGATCACTGTTGCAACCACTGTTATATATTTGCAGCAAATATTGTACAAAGGTTGTCATGTGAGGTCTCTATGGGAAGGTTATGATTGGCTGGTTATAATTATGCTATCTGTATATGTGTATCATTTTTGTAGTTGAAGTTATGAATGTTGGCTCTGTACTGTTTGTATTTCAAACCAATCCTGTAATAAACTATCTCAAATTATCTATTTATCTCTTATTAAATAAGAGTTAGCTACACAGTTAAAGGAGGTAAATATAGACACATACAAATTAGTTACAGTCTTAAGTTTCAGGAAGATGTGGCCAGGAAGGGAGGGGCCTGGTTTGGACTGAAGGCGGCTCAGAATGTGACAGGAAACAACGCCCCACGGTAGGGGGAAGAGGAGGAGGGTGGGGCAGGGCGTTTAGATCCGGAGCCCCTGCTGCAGGGCGCATGTAGTGGGAAAGAACCATCACCCCCCATCCCGGGCAAGAGTCCGTTCCAGCCCAGAGCATTGGGAAGCTCTGTATGCAAGGAAATAGATAGATAGAACATACAACATGTAGCTAGATTTCAGGAGGACATAGAAATTGGTTTACAGTGGGATCACTGAGATCAGAATCCAACCCTGACCCCATCAACATCAGTCAATAAATAACCCGGCTCTGGTTCCTATACTCCAAGCCGGCCCCTCCAGTCTTCAGTTGCAATTTCCACTGGTTTTCCTTTTCAAAAGCAGGTGGAAAAAATAGATTTTCCTATTTTGGGTGTTTCTTACATGAGCTTTCACAGGAAGTGCCTAGGCAAGTCTCCCCAGGCATAAGGAGTCCAGTCCTTCATGCTGTCTGGACTGATTTGCAGGAGATCCCTCAGCCTGAGCTTTGTGTTTCTGAAGTTCATGATTCTCAGCTAGGACAGGACGGTCTTCACGGCTCTTCTCCCTGCAGACGGACACAAAGGCGTCACTACCCACGATGGTGTCACAGCTCAGCGCCAGCTGCACCTTGGCCTCCTCTATGTCTCTGTTCCCAAGATTTAGGCCTCCAGCCTTCACCCCCCTGAGGAAGAATCTTCCCATGCACCCAGTCACAGACCAGAGAAATAGCTATAGTCCCAGCGGTGATTCCTCCTGCAGCTGGGACTGGGCCTGGCCCTGCCATGCTCACCTCCGGGAGCTGAGGCCAGTGTGTGAATACAGGGACAGACACCAGCCTTTTCCAAACGCCAGCTCGTTTAATGTCAACAGAGGGGCCCAAAGCCTAAGAAGCAAAGGGATCTAACCCACCCAACTGTTCACACGCCTCTGTCTCAGCTAACACTTAGGGAGGCTTCCCTTATCCAGATCCCACTCTCCACTTCTGGGGTTGCGTGTCCCACACCGAGGTGTAGGTGGTGCAACCTTATGGTCAGAGCAGGAGTCTGGCCTAGCGGTCGAAGCAGAGCTGGACGGCAGAAACAGAGGTGTGGTCGGGAGGCCAACCAAGGGTAAGAGCCAGGGGTTCAAGGCAGGCAGGGCATAGGGCTGGAGTGGAGCAGCCAAGGGGTGGAGCCGGGGCTGGACAGGAAGCAGGTCTGACACAGCTAATACATGAAGTGTTTGTAAAACAGTCCTGGCACCTTCCACATCCTTCACAGGTGGACAATACACAGGGGATGGGCAGTAGCTCAGGCGCGGCAGGTGTATGGAGATGGAGACGCTGGATGGAAGAACCTGGGGAATGTGGAGGGCCCTGACTGACTTCCTCATCGGCCGAGTCAGCCCGTGGTCAAGGATGGAATGGGCCATGGAGACCCAGCTCCTGTTTCCCGTATCTGGACCGTATCTGCAGGAACTTTGTTGGGAGAGGTCTCTGGAGCCTCAGGTCTGCTCCCCTCCACTGATGCGGCAGGTCCTGGTGTCTCGGCTCTGCTCTCCAGTGTTGAGACAGAGTCTGGAGTTGCCCCATCTAAGGATGCAGAAGAGAAACCTGCTCAGATGCCTTCGATCAGCGGTTCTCAAACTTTGGGTCAGGACCCCAAAGTGGGTCACAACCCCATTTTAATGGGTCACCAGGGCTGGTGTTAGACTTGCTGGGCCCAGAGCCCAAAGCCAAAGCCCCAGACCCACCTCCTTGGGTAGCAGGACCAGAGGTGAAAGTAAGCCGGTACGGCCCGGTACGGTGTACCAGCAACAGCCAGTACACCGTGCCGGACCAGACCGACTGGTGATTAAAGGGCCCGGGGCTCCCTGCAGTGGCCAGAGCCCTGGGCCCTTTAAATCACCTCCTAAGCCCTGCTGGCAGAGCCCTGGGGTAGCGGCGGCAGGGCTTCGGCCGCTGCGGGGAGCCCCGGGCCCTTTAAAGCGCCGCCCGAGCCCCGCTGCCGGAGCCCTGGGGTAGCGGCGGCAGGGCTCCCATAGTGATTTAAAGGGCCTGGAGCTCCGCTGTGGTAGCGGTGGGAGCCCTGGGCCCTTTAAATCACCCCGAGCCCTGAGGCTCCCAGCCGCCTCTGCAGCTGGGAGCTCAGGGGGTGATTTAAAGTGCTCGGGGAATTTAAAGGCCCCGCCTCTTCCAGTTGAGGCCACGCCCCCTGCAGAGGACTCCAGGGTACCGGTAAGTCCTTTAAGTTACTTTCACCCCTGAGCAGGACCCAGTCTTCAGTATTAGCCCTGCGTGGCAGGGCTCAGATTAGAGGTCCCGCTGCCTGGGGCTAAAGCCCTTGAGCTTCGGCTTTTCCCCCTCCCATACCCTGACCGAGGTGGCAAGGCCCAGGCTTTGGTCCCCGCTCCTGGGATCGTGAAGTAATTTTTGTTGTCAGAAGGGGGTCACAGTGCAATGAAGTTTGAGAACCCCTGACCTAGACCTTCCCAGTGTCCCTGTGTCCTCAGTGTCTGTCTCCCACAGCCCCATATTAGGTGGGGTGAGGGTGCAGGACTGACAGATGGAGCATGAACCAAGGCAGAGCCATGGAATGGGAGCTGTGTTTGCAGCCCAGACACCAGGGTGATGGAAGCCCGGGACACACACAACAGGTTGCATTCCATTCACTACAGATGGTATAAACTTTTATACAGGGTAACTCATGTTGTTCGCCCTCTTTCTCAAAGTAAAGAGAGAGAGGCACAGCTGCTTGCCCCTCCCCCCCAGGTAACAATTATCTACACTGGGTTTATTAACAAACAAAAGTGGTTTTGTTTAGTATAAAAGGTAGGATTTAAGTGGTCATAAGAGACAGGAGCCAGAACAAAGCAGGTTACTAAGCAGAAATAAGCAGAACATGCAAACGAAACTAGATTCACTAAAAACTGGTTACAAATAATAAGTTCTCGCCCTAGATGTGGTTCTAATAATCTTTGCGCAGACTGGACGCCTTTCCAGCCTGGGTCCAGCCCTTCCTCCTGTTCAGCCGTAGACGTTTCCAGCAGTCATCTTGGGTGGGGTCCCCAGGGAGAACTGGCCACCTGGATGATCTCACTCCTCACCCTTAAATAGGATTGGCATCAGGCGGGAGTCCACTGTTTCAATTTGACCCCTTCCCAGCTCCTCATGGAAAAGTACGTAGTTTAAGATGGATTCCAGTATCAGGTGACATGGTCACATGTCTCTGCAAGACCCCTGATAGCCCCTTCCCATGGGATTACAGGAAAAACAAGTCCAGTTTACAGTTCATTGGCAAGAAAACAATGGGCCATCAAGATCCTGAAGTACCTTTAATGGCCCTCACTTAGCATGACTACATTGATTCCTCCTGTCTTCAACACTGGGCTGGACTCTTCCTAAGGGCCACTGACTGGGGGGGGAGCGGGTGGCTCAGTGGTAGGGGTTTTGGGAGCCCCAATTGTACCAGGCGCTGCACAGACAAGAGATAGTCCCAGTGCCAAAGAGCTCACAGTGTAAACAGACAAGTTTTATCTTCCCCATTTTGTATATGGGGAAACTGAGCCCCAGAGACATGCAGTGACTTGTCCAATCACATGAAGCATCTATGGCAGACCCAGGCATAGAACCCAGGAGTCCTGGCTCTCAGCCCTGCACTCGGGTGACAAGATCTGCTCAATTCTTCCTGCATTTCACCAGCATTCTCCTATCATTCCTACAAACCTAGCCTGGAGCCTTGAAACTGTCCATCCCCGGGACAGTATACATTCCACACATACCCTGGATCATTCCCAGAGGCGCAGTGGGGCCTGGGAGCCAGGACTCCTGGGTTCTGTGCTTGACTCTGGAGACTTTGGGATTGTCACCTCAATCTGGCTGCTCAGCCGGGTGGAGAATGTCACACAGGGCCCTCTCTCTTTTAGTCTGCAGAAGAGAAGAACGAGAGGGGATTTGATAGCTGCTTTCAACTACCTGAAGGGGGGTTCCAAAGAGGATGGATCTCGGCTCTTCTCAGTGGTGGCAGATGACAGAACAAGGAGCAATGGTCTCAAGTTGCAATGGGGGAGGTTTAGGTTGGATATTAGGAAACACTATGTCACTAGGAGGGTGGTGAAGCACTGGAATGGGTTCCCTAGGGAGGTGGTGGAATCTCCTTCCTTAGAGGTTTTTTAGGTCAGGCTTGACAAAGCCCTGGCTGGGATGATTTAGTTGGGGTTGGTCCTGCTTTGAGCAGGGAGGTTGGACTAGATGACCTCCTGAGGTCCCTTCCAACCCTGATATCCTATGATTCTATGATTCTCCTCTCAGGGGTTCGGACTCCAATCCGGCCCCAGGGCAGGGCACTGGCTGACTCTGGGGTGTGGAGAATGGACATTGGGCATTTCCCCTCTAGGATGTGACAGCTCCAACAGTGTGTCAGCTATTTATGAATTGTTGCCAATTGCAGTTCACACCTTTGGGCTAAGCAGAGATCAGGACCGGCCCATTCCTGGCTGTGACATTTGACATTGAATCAAGTTAAGTTCCTTTGTGTACGAATAACAACCCCAGAGATTGACTGTAGTCATAAGTGGCCTTCGCACCTTATCTATCTATCTCCCATACACCCCATCTATCTATCTATCTATCTATCTATCTATCTATCTATCTATCCCCGTACACACTTCTCTATCTATCTATCTATCTACCCCCTTGCATACAGAGGTTCCCAGTGCTCAGAGTTGGGACAGATCCTTGCCTGAGGTGGGGGGTGATGGTTCCTCCCCACTACATGTCCCCCATAGCAGGGGCTCTTGAGCCAAACGCAGTGCCCTGCCCTCCCCCATCTCCCCC
>NW_020694385.1:0-4742 GCF_002925995.2 Terrapene triunguis
GGGGGGGCGCAGCACCTCCACTATAAAAAGTCTTCCAGCGCCCCTGCCTCCAGGTGACATGTTAGAGCCTCAAAGCCTTTGCACAGCCAGCTAGGATCACGGGCAGCGGGGCCGGCTACCTGCAACATAAGCAGCTGTTTCCTTGTACCCCAGATCTCAGGGGATGGTATTTATTAGCGGGTATCATCTGTGGAAAGTTCTCTGCACAACACGTTGACTCCAAATAAATCAAGTCTATTATTGTTATAGGGGTTCGAATAGCACCTCGAGGGCCTATCTGCAATCAGGGCTTGTGCTGGGGGATTTCCAGGCACAGTAAGAGACGTCCCCTGCCCTAGAGCTTACAGGCTAGACACACAAAGGAAGGATTTCTATCCCCATTGTACAGACATGGAACTCAGGCACAGAGAGGCTACATGACTCGCCCACGGTCACCCAGGGAGTCTGGCAGAGCCAGGAACCGAACCTGGGTTCTCCTGAGTCCCGGTCCTTACAGCCCAGCCTAGAGGAGGGAGCCAATTTTGCACACGAGTTCTAGGGTTGGTCTGTTACTAAAAGCCAGATTCAATCATTTCTGTATTTGGTTTTTGAACCTTTCAAAGAGAGCCCCACAAAAAATTTTTGGAGAGGGTCCAGAGAAGAGCTTGAGAACATGACCTATGAAGGAAGGCTGAAAGAATTGTGTTTGTTTAGTTTGAAAAAGAGAAGACTGAGAGGGGACATGATAGCAGTTTTCAGGTATCTAAAAGGGTGTCATAAGGAGGAAGGAGAAAACTTGTTCACCTTAGTCTCTAAGGATAGAACAAGAAGCAATGGGCTTAAACTGCAGCAAGGGAGGTTTAGGTTGGACATTAGGAAAAAATTCCTAACTGTCAGGGTGGTTAAACACTGGAATAAATTGCCTAGGGAGGTTGTGGAATCTCCATCTCTGGAGGTATTTAAGAGTAGGTTAGATAACTGTCTATCAGGGATGGTCTAGACAGTATTTGGTCCTGCCATGAGGGCAGGGGACTGGACTCGATGACCTCTCGAGGTCCCTTCCAGTCCTAGAATCTATGAATCTATGAAAATCTCAACCGGCATCAGGGAAAAAATGTGTCAAATACAGGCTAACCGGTTCCGGAAGAAAAAATGAACCACAAGCAAGTGAAAACCAGGCTGAGGCGCATGGAACGATGGGAATAGTGTATGACAAAGAGAATTACAGTCACGCCCTCTCCATGTCTGATCTAATCATAGTCCGGGTTTAATAAACCGGACTGACCCGCTATTCTCAGGGTAAGTAAATTATCATTAGTGAGAGTTGCCTTCAGATTGTCTCCTCTTTACCAGGCTGCCAGATCTGTGTATTTAAGCCCCAAGGGTTTTCTCTGCCTTCACTATACTGTGTGTATCAAACTTGTTATGAGATCTTAGCAGCAAAAGGCCCCTGTAGAGCTCTTCAGAGGAGCAAGTGCTGCGGGACAGAGCTGTGACGTCAACAGTTAAAACCTATGAGGCTTTAAAAGGGGATTTGTAGGAAAAAATGATTCCTAATTGAAGCGAAATGGCTCTGTCCGGGCGTCCCTGATCACTGGTGTCGCCAGCATTCCCTGGGGTCTAGAGTCCGCAGCTCTGCTGCTAATCTAGTGCTAGGGTTCTTTGGATCACAGAGACCCCAGACACAATCAGGCCTGGCAGTGCCAGGTGCTGCACACACCCAGAGACACACCCCGCAGCAGCGAGGCCCTGCCCTGCAGAACAGCAGACAAAGGCCAGGCAGGGACTTGCCCAAGGTCACTTGCCCAGGTCAGTGACAGAGCCAGGAATAGAAGCCAGGGCTCCTGACTCGAGGCCAGGGCCATGTCCCCTGGGAAGGTTTCAATGACCCCAGCCCTGCAGCAGCTCCCTGCGGTTCTGGGTTTATCCCCCAGCCCTCCTCCCCTCTCACCTTCTCTGGGCGCAGGGACAGGTACAGGAGGCCTTTGAGCGCCAGCCAGCGCACCACAGGGTTGGGGTCTCTCAGCTGCCCACTCAACTGGTCCAGGATGGCGTCTTCCCGCTCATTGCCAAGGTCAGGGCACTGGAGGAGCTAACACACCAACAGCGAAACAAGCTAGAGAACGGGGCTGGACCCTCACGACTCATCTCTGCCACGGGGCCCTTAGCTTCACCTGCCACGGGCGCGGCATGCGCTGTACGCCGGGCACCGCGATTGGTCACCGTGTGTGCCCCACTGAAACGCTGCTAGCGCAACGGCCCCTCGAGGCTCCAGCCGAGATCAAGGCCTACCCTGCTCCCTCACTGTGGCCTGGTCTACACTACGAGTTTAGGTCGACTTTAGCCGCGTTAAATCGACTTAAGCCTGGACACGTTTACACTACGAAGCCCTTTCTGTCGACTTAAAGGGCCCTTTAAACCGGTTTCCTAACACCACCTCGACAAGGGGATTAGCGATAAAATCGACCTTAGGGGGTCGGAATTGGGTTAGTGTGGACGGAATTCGACATTACTGGCCTCCGGGAGCTATCCCACAGTGCTTCATTGTGACCGCTCTGGACAGCACTCTCATCTCAGATGCACTGGCCAGGTAGACAGGAAAAGCCCCGCGAACGTTTGAATTTCATTTCCTGTTTGCTCAGCGTGGAGAGCACAGGTGACCATGCAGAGCCCATCAGCACAGGTAACCATGATGGAGTCCCAGTCCCAGTCCCAGGATCGCAGAAGAGCTCCAGCCTGGACCGAACGGGAGGTACAGGATCTGATCGCCATCTGGGGAGATGAAGCAGTGCTCGCCGAACTCCGAAACAGTAAAAGAAACGGCAAAACATTAGAAAAGATCTCCAAGGCCATGAAGGACAGAGGCCATAACAGGGACGCGCGGCAGTGCCGCGTGAAAATTAAGGAGCTAAGGCAAGCCTACCACAAAGTCAGAGACGCAAACGGAAGGTCCGGGGCAGAGCCGCAAACATGCCGCTACTACGCGGAGCTGCATGCCATTCTAGGGCGTGCAGCCACCACTAGCCCAAGCGTGTTCTATGAGTCCCGCTCTGCAAACGGGGAAGCGGGTTCGGCGGATGAGGAAGATGAGGATGGAGAGAACATAGATAGCTCACAGCAGCAAGGAAGCGGAGAAACCAGTTACCCCAACAGCCAGGATATGTTTGTCACCCTGGACCTGGAAACAGTAACCCCCGAACTGACCCAAGACCCTGAGGGCACACAGGGGACCTCTGGTGAGTGTACCTTTGCAAAAATTACACATGGTTTAAAAACAAGCGTGTTTAATGATTAATGATTAATTTGCCCTGGCAATCGCGGCCAGTACAGCTACTGGAAAAGTCTGTTAACGTGTATGGGGATGGAGCGGAAATCCTCCAGGGACATCTCCAGAAAGCTCTCCTTCATGTAGTCCCAAAGCCTTTGCAAAAGGTTTCTGGGGAGGGCTGCCTTATCCCGTCCGCCATGGTAGGACACTTTACCACGCCAGGCCAGTAGCACGTAGTCTGGAATCATTGCATAACAAAGCATGGCAGCGTATGGTCCCGGTGTTTGCTGGCATGCAGACAACATCCATTCCTTATCGCTCTTTGTTATCCTCAGGAGAGTGATATCATTCACGGTCACCTGGTTAAAATGGGGCAATTTTATTAAGGGGACATTCAGAGGTGCCCCTTCCTGGTCTGCTGAACAGAAATATTCCCCGCTGTTAACCACGCGGTGGGGGGGAGGGGTGAAGTGACCATCCCAGAGAATTGGGTGTGAGGGAGAGGGGAGTTAGTTGGGTTTGTGCTGCATGTTAAACCTGAAATCGCAGCCCCTCCTTTTACATTGCAAACCCATTTTAAATGGCACGGGTGCTTGGTATGGGAAATGAGGGCAGAACTGTTTGAAACCATCCCCACATGTTAAGAAGGTTAAAAAAGCCCAAAGACTATATGTCTTACCATGGCTGCCTGCAAGCTGAAATCTGTGTCCTGGCACTGCGTGAGTGATCTCTCACACCAAACCAGGAGACTCTCAATATAAGAGGAAAAATGCGACCTTGTAACGAAAGCACATGTGCTGTGTGATGTTGTGAACAGCAAAATCTAACGTGAAAGAGTCTACCCATTGTTCTCTAAAATGTATCTTTTTTAACAACCTCTCCCTTCTCCACCAGCTGCAAATCTTACTCCTTCGCAGAGGCTAGTGAATATTCGAAGAAGGAAGCGAAGGACGCGTGACGAAATGTTTACTGAACTTCAGACTGCCTCCCACGCTGACAGAGCACAGCTGAATGCGTGGAGGCAGTCAATGACTGATTTTAAAAAAGCCCAATATGAGCGAGAGGAGAGGTGGCGTGCTGAAGATGAGAAGTTGCGTGCTGAAACGCGGGCTGAAGAGGAGAGGTGGCGTCAACTTGTAATCAGAAAGCAAGAGTCGATGCTCCGGCTGCTGGAGCATCAAAGTGATATGCTCCTGCGTATGGTTGAGCTGCAGGAAAGGCAGCAGGAGCAGAGACCGCCGCTACAGCCCCTCTGTAACCAGCAGCCATCCTCCCCAAGTCCCATTGCCTCCTCACCCAGACGCCCAAGAACACGGTGGGGGGGCCTTCGGCCACCCACTCACTCCACCCTAGATGATTTCCATAGCAATAAGTTTTAAAGTTTTAAATTGGAGTGTGTCCTTTTCCTTCCCTCCTCCCCCACCCATCCCGGGCTACCTTTCCAATTATCCCCCTAGTTGTGTGCTGAATTAATAAAGAATGCATGAATGTGAAG
>NW_020694386.1:0-3848 GCF_002925995.2 Terrapene triunguis
GGGCAGTGCAGGGGATGGGGAGAGGAGGGGGTCTGGAGCAGTGGGGGCAGTGCAGGGGAGGGGGAGGGGAGGGGGTCTGGAGCAGTGGGGGCAGTGTAGGGGAGGGGGAGGAGAGGGGAGGGGGTCCAGGGCAGTGCAGGGGATGGGGAGAGGAGGGGAGGGAGGGGTGTTGTTCTCTCCACGCACTGGCCCAGCCCTGCGCAGGTAGCGGGCTCAGCAGAGCCCCGCTAGCACTACCCAGACAGACCAGACTCGGGTCAGTGGCGAAGGCGCTCGGACAGGCCTATTGCACAAAGCTCAGTCCTGGCACCCTGGCTCCATGGTTACAGGTACACAACACACGTGTGCCCGTCACAATGGCCCGGCTCAGCCAGCAGCGGGACTTTCTGCTGCCCCCTCGGCTGGACACAAGGGCCCCTCCAGTGACTTCTCCTTCTAGTTACGTGTCCTGCTCCTACCCTGGTTAGTTACCGACCCCGCACCTGCTGGTTCGAACAAAACATCCCCATCCATCATCCTGTCCTCTCGCCCTTGTCTTACTTGGGGTCAGCGTGTTCCTGGGCCAGCTCCCCAGACTGGATCTATGCCGTACCGCTGTGCTGGGGTGGCCCTGGGCCAGCTCCCTGGAATGTGGTTACGGGACTACCCAGTGCCTAGGACTTCCCGGTGTTATGCTTATAAGAAGCACATGGGATCTTTTTCAGGGGAAAAGGCAACACGCTGCATTTTTTGAAAATACAGTAGTTAGCATATGCATTCAATCACACACACAGGTCCTGCAGATAGTCTTATAGTTCCCAGTCTGTCGCAGCTCGAGTCAATCTAATGGCCAGTTAGATTGAGCACAAGTGAGGAGCTGGGCTCTGTCGGTCGCGAGCCGATGCTCCGAGGCTTTGCAGGACTGAACCCAGAGTTCTGTGGCAAAACACCCCAGCTTTATACTTGTCAATTCCCACCTTAGTCTATGGATTTTGCAATGTCGTTCTGTGATCGTTAGTCCTTACCTGGGGTTAATCTTGGGGTTTTCCGCTGTTATCTCTTCTTTGTTGTCTCGCCTTCGGGGTGTTTGCCTCACCTCTGAGGTTGTCAATGCTGCTTACTCGTTTAGCATCAATGGATGTTTTCTGATTGTTTCCTGCTGTCTCTCCAAGTCTCTCACTTCTTCTTGACCATCTGGACATTTGGGATGGCTTTCACACTCACCCTTAACCATGCACACAGCCTTTACTCACCCCAAACAATTGTACAGAGAGTTTCGGACAGGATTACATTTTAGAACGGGTTATGTGGTTACTAAAGGGATTACAGAAGAACCTTACACAACTTTGTTTGCAATGCAGATAAGAAACAAGACCTATAGCAAAAATTTTATTAAGATGATGTTTAAAAAAAGTGAACGGTACAGAGTTTAAGCATAGGAGTTTCTGGTTATCAGGGAATAACATACAGATTATCAAGGGGTGCGAAGTTCGGTCTAAGATCAGGTGGCATAAGGAATACATAATCTGCACTATCCCCGATTGGGGGTAAAAGGTTAACGGGTCAAAGTGCAGACATTGAGATATGAGGGTATGTTCCTAGAATGGCTATGTTCAGGTGTGGAGTATGATGTGTGGATATGATGATGAGGATGGATTGACCCGCATCTGGTGCAGTTTAACGTTCAGTGAGTTTATGGTTCCAGTTCATATGGTCCACTGTAATGAAAACTTATCCTAAAACAAAAGGTGCCCATAATCAGCCATAAGGACTGTTCTGGTCTGTTCTTGCCTTAACATCAGTTCAGACACAGGCAGCCTGTCTGATGCGTTTTTTCCAATGACGCAGGGTCGTTCCTTCCTGCTATCCAGTCAGAGTGACCGGCAGAATGCAATCAAATCATATCATACATCAATACATTTAATACATACTATATTATTATCCTTTATCCTAAGTTATACAAAAAAACATAAAATCCTACTATACTGGGAGTGCCTGTGTTTTAGCCATGCTCTCCAAGCCTTTGCCAAGTTCATGTGCCTTGTGAGCAGGCGTTTGCTTTGTGGCAGGGCCTGGCTTTTGCTGACTTTGGTTCAGGCCTCAGGCCTTGCACCAGGCTCAGTGCTCCAGACTCTCTCTGGAGAAAGGGGGACAGGCTGGGGCAGGGAAGGGAGAGGAGTAGAGGGGGGTGTGGAGCAGGAGGGTCTGGTGCAGTGGGGGCAAGATGGAGGGGAAGGGGGGTCTGGAGCAAGGGTAGGGTGGGGAGGGGGGATCCAGAGAACTGGGGGCAGCACAGGGGTTGGGGAGAGGAGGAGAGGGGCAGGGGCCCGGAGCAGTGGGGGCAGGATGGTGCATGTGTTGGCGGGCCCAGAGCAGTGGAGGCAGGATGGAGGGGAGGGGCAGGGGGCCTGGAGCAGTGGGGGCAGGATGGAGGGGAGGGGCAGGGGGCCCGGAGCAGTGGGGGCAGGACGGGGTATGTGTTGGCGGGCCCAGAGCAGTGGGGGCAGGATGGAGGGGAGGGGCAGGGGGCCCAGAGCAGTGGGGGCAGGACAGGGTATGTGTTGGGGGGCCCAGAGCAGTGGGGGCAGGATGGAGGGGAGGGGAGGGGCAGGGGGCCCGGAGCAGTGGGGTAGGGCACAAAGCGGGAGGTGCTGCTCAGCAGCGGGTGTCAGGGAACGTTGCTTCTTGCCAAAGGCCAGCCCAGCCCCATGGCAGCTCTTCTGTGGCGCTGGCGCTGAGGGGCACGTTACCGTCCTGTGCCGTGTGTGTGACTCGCCCACCCGGTGCCCTGAGGGCCGTGGCCAGGGCCGTGGCGCTGCGGCGGGAGGCTGGCGGTTCCCAGCTAGTTACCGTCCAGCCCGGCTCTTATCACAGGACTAAGCGGGAGGGGAAGGCCGGCCAGTGCTGGGAGACGGCCGGCAGTTCCCCTGGCTCCGGCCTGGGAGAGGGTAAGCGGAAGTGCCAGAGACGGGCATGGCTGTGGGCATTGGCAGTTGGCATTTCAACCTGAACTTCTCCTCCCGGCTGGCAGAGGAGTGGCAAAGGCAAAAGCCAGATGAAAAGACAGGACTGGAGGTGTGACAGGTTGGATCACAGAAACCCCCTTGGGAGCTGCCACCCAATGTACCAAGACTACCCCTGCCTCTGTTTTCCCTGCCAGCTCAGGACTCCAGCACCCTGTCTTGCTGAGCCAGACACTCCTGTCTGCCCTAACAAAGACTCAGGGTCTGAATCACTTGTCCCAAAGCTGCAAGTTTACCTGAAAACAGCTTTCAGTAGTGTGCTTGTCTTTAGCACTCAGATGCCCAACTCCCAATGGGGTCTAAACCCAGATAAATCCGTTTTACCCTGCATAAAGCTTATGCAGAGTAAACTCATAAATTGTTCGCCCTCTATAACACTGATAGAGAGATATTCACAGTTGTTTGCTCCCCCAGGTATTAATACATACTCTGAGTAAATTACTAAATAAAAAGTGATTTTATTAAATACAGACAGTAGGATTTAAGTGGTTCCAAGTAGTAACAAACAGAACAAAGTAAGTCACCAAGCAAAGTAAAATAAAACGCGCAAATCTATGTCTAATCAAACTAAATACAGATGATTTCCTCACCAGTTCCAGAGCACTCCCTTTTACTCCTTAATCTCCTTTTAGCCTGGGTCCAGCAATCACTCCCAACCCCTGTAGTTACTGTCCTTTGTTTCCGTCTCCTTCAAGTATCCTCGGGGGGGGTGGAGAGGCTCCTTCTTTAGCCAGCTGAAGACAAAATGGAGGGGTCTCCCCCAGGTTTAAATAGACTCTCTCTTGTGGGAGGAGACCCCCCCTCCTATGCAAAGTCCAGCTCCAAGATGGAGTTCTGGAGTCACCT
>NW_020694387.1:0-4294 GCF_002925995.2 Terrapene triunguis
ACTCGCTGTGATCTCAGTGAAACCAATATCCCCATCGTTATTGCAGCTTGCTGTGTGCTCCACAATCTGTGTGAGAGCAAGGGGGAGACCTTTATGGCGGGGTGGGAGGTTGAGGCAAATAGCCTGGCTGCTGATTACGTCCAGCCAGACAGCCGGGCCATTAGAAGATCCCAGCGGGACGCCCTGTGCATCCGGGAGGCTTTGAAAGCTAGGTTCCTGAGTGAGCAGGGCAACCAGTGACTTTTCAGTTTGTGGACAGAAAAGCTGAACCTGCCCCCGTTTCTTTACCCAGTTCATTTTGACTATCCTCTCCAGTTACATACCCCCTTCACCCCCTTCCCCTTCCCAAAAAATAAAATCATTTCGATTTTGTTAATGAACACCGTTGTCTGTGTTGCTGTTTTCGCGGGAATATTTTAAACCGGGGACGCAGACTGTGGCGGGGGGCGGGTTCAGTGTTCTGATGCAAATGATGCTTCTAAACTCCCGGAATGCCAGGCTCCGCACTGGTGGACTGGTTATTTCAATGGAGAACATGAAAAACACCTCCCAGACTGACCAGGGTAACCAGTGACTGCACTGTGTATGTGTCCTGATGCTGGACCTGACACCGCCTCTGTACCCTGCTAAAGGTCACTGTCCTGCCCAATTACCAAGCCCCTTCCCCCCCTCCAGACAGACTCTCCCTCAAAAGAACCTGACTGAAACAGTAATGGAGAGAAACAAACATTTTATTGCGAACCAGACATGAAACGTGGGGGGTGAAACTTGGACGGGGGCTTGTGTGAGGTGGGTAGGAAAGGACTTATGAAATTTTGGGGAATGTCAGCCTTCTAGTGCTAGAGCAGTCTGCAGGGGTTGACTGAAAGTTTTAACGGCCCTTGCCGCCCCTCCTTCTTTGGAGTTTGGGTGAGGGTGGTGTGGGACTTGGTGGCGGGTGAGGGCGGTTACAGATAGACTGCAGCGGGGCTCTGTCCTCCTGCCTCCGGTCTTGCAGAACATCCACAAGGCGCCGGAGCGTGTCCGTTTGCTCCCTCATTAGTCCAAGCAGCTTTTCAGTAGCCTGTTGGTCCTCCTGACGCCACCTCTCCTCCCGTTCCATGACTGCTCGGTGCATTTCTGACAAGTTCTCCCTCCACTGTGTCTGCTGGGCTGCCTGGGCTCGGGAGCATCCCATTAGTTCTGAGAACATGTCTTCACGCGTCTTCTTCTTCCTCCGCCTAATCTGCGCTAGCCTCTGGGAGTGTGCTGACAGGCTGGGTTGGGAGACAGTCGCAGATGTGTCTGTGTGAATTGTGAAAAGGGAGTGAATTCCTGAGACAGATAAATGAAATTGTATACAAAGAACCTAGTCTTTCTCTGTGAACAAGACCATGCACTGCACCTCTCACATGCGCACTCAGGACAAGGTCGAATTTTCGGCCGTCGCCTTCAGTGCCTGTGGACTTGCGGAGGTCTTGGAGTGATCTGAGAAGCGTGGCTGGAGACCTGAACTTCTGGAGCGGGCAATAATGGTAAGCCGCAGACTTGTGGCTGCTTAAAACTCCAGCAGTAGCACTGGCCTCCTTTCACATTGAAAGCAATGCCAGTCTCTGCTGCCAGCAATCAGGACAGCATCAACTCTGCCCCTGTCCCACCCCCTCGCGGCTGTCCCAGGGAAAGATCCCTGTATGCTGCCCCTCTCCCTCCACCGCGTGGCTGTAAAGCAGTCCCAATACTAACATTCCCCTCCCTAATTCAAAGCAGGGCGTCATGAGCGACATCACCCTTCTGAGGATCCCGGACACCCAGAGAGAACGCATGCTGCGGGAAAGCATGCAGAAACCGGGGCCGTATGCCGCCATGCTATGTCGGGCCATGATCCCGGAGTACTTGATTGTGGCGTGGAGGGGGCATGTCTGCTACCACGGAGGGCCCACTAAGATCGCCCTACCCCGGAACCTGATCAACAGGCTTGAGCTCTACCTCCACGAGACCTACGAGGAGTTCTCCTACGAGGATTTCTCGTCGATCCCCGGCCACATTGACCGGATTTTCGCGTAGGTGCACTGGGACTATGGAGTGGAGCGTCTTGGGCCTGGGAATCATGGAGTAACGGACATTGTGAAAATTTTTTAAAACACTTGGGACTAAATTGAGAAGAGCCTAAGACAGAGAAATCATGAAAACCCATTTGTTACCTTTGTAAATATTCCTGTTTTGTACCTGATTATTTTTTTACTAGTTTACAGAACTTTTATAAATGTACATTGTTAATAGTATAAATATTACCGTTCTGTTTTAAATAAATGTTTACATGTTTACAGCACTTACTGCTTGATCCTTCCCCTGATTCTGTGTCCGGGGTAAGGGATGGGGACGGTTGGTACGGGATCTCGGTAAGGGTGATGAAGAGCTCCTGGCTGTCGGGGAAATCAGCGGTGCCAGCGCTGTCGACTGCCTCGTCCTCCTCATCTCCTTCTTCATCTTCCCCGTCCGCTGTCATGTCCGACGAGGAACCGGCCGCGGACATGATCCCATCCTCGGAGTCCACGGTCAGGGGTGGGGTAGTGGTGGCGGCCGCTCCCAGGATGGAATGCAGTGCCTCGTAGAAACGGGATGTGTGGGGCTGGGATCCGGAGCGTCCGTTAGCCTCTTTGGTTTTTTGGTAGCCTTGTCTCAGCTCCTTGATTTTCACGCGGCACTGCGTTGCATCCCGGCTGTAGCCTCTCTCTGCCATGGCTTTGGAGATCTTCTCGTAGATCTTAGCATTCCTTCTTTTGGAGCGCAGCTCTGAAAGCACGGACTCATCGCCCCACACTGCGATGAGATCCAAGACTTCCCGATCAGTCCATGCTGGGGCCCTCTTTCTATTAGATTGCACGGCCATCTCTGCTGGAGAGCTCTGCATAGTTGCCACTGCTGCTGAGCTCCCCTCGATGTCCAAAGAGGAACTGAGATTCAAACTGCCCAGACAGGAAAATGAAAATGAATTCAAATTTTCCCGGGGGTGTGGCTGGTCAGAGCATCCGAGCTCGGACTGCTGTCCAGAGCGTCAACAGAGTGGTGCACTGTGGGATAGCTCCCGGAGCTATTACCGTCGATTTCCATCCACACCTAGCCTAATTCGATATGGCCATGTCGAATTTAGCGCTAATCCTCTCGTTGGGGAGGATTACAGAAATCGATTTAAAGAGAGCTTTATGTCGAACTAAATGGCTTCCTGGTGTGGACGGGTGCAGGGTTAATTCGATATAACGGCGCTAAAGTCGACATAAAAGCCTAGTGTAGACCAGGCCTTAGTTAAGCACACTGATGGACTAGCACTAAAGAAGTAGCGCTATAGAAAAAATTCTGATTTGACAGAATGATGCAAATAATATAATTTTTTTAATTTGTCAACATTTTATTGGAAATTTATATGAAGAGGTATTGAAACAAGGATTTGTTTTTAATTAAAAACAATCTTTCTGGCTTTTTTTGGCTGCAAAATCAGTAATAATGTCATTGTATGACAAAGACAAAGTGATGTCTTGTTCGATTGCAGGAATAGCAAGACCAGTCAAGCATTCCTGACTCATTGTAGAACGGAGATAGTTTTTAATGAGCTTTAGTTTTGAGAAACTCCGTTCTCCTGATGCTACTGTTACAGGAATTGTCAGTAGAATACGAGTGGCAATATACACATTAGGATATATGTCAACAAGTTTGCTGGTATGAATAAACTGTACAATGTCCATCACCGATTTTGCATGTGGCAACATTGGTGACAGTGTACTCAATTCTTCGTACAGTTCAAGTCCATTTAAATCAAAACTATCACCGTGGTTCAGGAGGCTCTCTGGGTTCTTGCGCTGTGACCTTGAGCTAGTGTGAAGACACCTCACAAGGCGCTCCGCCCTGACTGAGACACAATAGAGTTGGAAACCCATGTCATTTTTACAAAGCCACTTTTTAGTTTTAAATGTATAGTGGGCATCAGTCTTAATGTTAGTTACAACTCTATATCAACCAGATACAAGAATCTTGCAAAAAAGCCTATTCTCTCATTATTTCCAGCCATGATTTGGAGACTCAAACGTTTTGGAGACACTCGTAAAGATTTCAAAAAATAACCAATCTTATGCTTCGCTTGAGGCCTCGTTCTCCACTGCATTGTTCTTTGTTTGGTTATTGACACAGGTGCAAAATGGGTGTATTCTGAGTCAGTAACATTTTACACCCTCTTAGCACGGGAGTAAAGAGCTACTTAAGGTTGCAAGGAAGACGTGGAATCAAGCCCCTTAGTATGGAAGAACAAACTCTGAACTGCCAC
>NW_020694388.1:0-2190 GCF_002925995.2 Terrapene triunguis
GCCCAATGGCATTAATACTTCTCTCTCTCTCTCTCTCTCTCTCTCTCTCTTCTGGAAATGCCTCACTTGATACATCCTAGGAGCACATTTGCCTTTTTCACAGCTGCAGCATATTGGTGATTTATAGTCATCCTGTGATGGACCCGTACACCCAGGTCTTGTTGCTCCTCTGTCCATCTCTGCTGCCAAGCAGTTTAAAACTTATTCTAAAATTAAAGTCAAGATACACTAAATCTAAACTAAAAACCTCAACTGGAATCAATGAACTGCGTGGCTAACCTACCAATTCACACCACAAGATTTTCTGTTGTACTCCAGCTGCCATCTTTCTTGGTTTAGCTTAGGCCCTGATCCTGCAATGCAATCTGCTAGTGCATAGATTTGAGCCAGGAGGGCTCCCATTGAAGTCAGGGCAGGACTGGACCCATAGATTATATGCTTGTCCTTGCAGGACCCTTGTCGTTTCTCTGTCTGCAAAGTGCCATGCTCACCAACGGTGATATGGAAACAATTATTCCAACCCTACAGCTTTACATGGATTTGCAATGTAAAGCAGTAACATCCACCAATGGATCAGCAGCTAAGGGAAATGATCCACCTAGTCCAATAACACCATTAATCACCATCAACCAGATTAGCCCCTCCCACAGAAAAAAACCTAGCAGGGTCTTTGGGTGGGAGAATTCTGTGAGTTCTGCCTTAGGGAGCTTTCCCTAAATTGTTCCATTGCATGTGTAGGGGCGGGGGAGTTTGCTCCCCCCAGGGCAAAAGCAGGCAGTTCCACCCTAGAATATGCAGCTCCCCCAACTCTACACAGACCGTAGGCATTCAGGGAGGCCCTAAGCCCTCCACATAAAGCCGCATCTTTTGGTTCCCATGGCCATGCTAACAAGAGCTTCTCCCACCCATGGCTGCCTCTGAAACCCCTTCCTTCTTTAAGGGTGCCCTTGAAGTATATTTTGAGTCTGCTCCTTTGTGTCCTTGAGTGTATCTGACGGTTTGAACAGTACAGCCTGCTAGCCCGTTTCTAGGGTACATCGGCCTCCGTGTAACATGCTTAAACCTATTATGTGGAAAGGTTTGAAAAGGAATTCCGTGGCTGGCAAAGGAAGTTTTCTGATTCATAGATTCTAGGACTGGAAGGGACCTCGAGAGGTCATCGAGTCCAGTCCCCTGCCCGCATGGCAGGACCAAATACTGTCTAGACCATCCCTGATAGACATTTATCTAACCTACTCTTAAATATCTCCAGAGATGGAGATTCCACAACCTCCCTAGGCAATTTATTCCAGTATTTAACCACCCTGACAGTTAGGAACTTTTTCCTAATGTCCAACCTAGACCTCCCTTGCTGCAGTTTAAGCCCATTGCTTCTTGTTCTATCCGTAGAGGCTAAGGTGAACAAGTTTTCTCCCTCCTCCTTATGACACCCTTTTAGATACCTGAAAACTGCTATCATGTCCCCTCTCAGTCTTCTCTTTTCCAAACTAAACAAACCCAATGCTTTCAGCCTTCCTTCATAGGTCATGTTCTCAAGACCGTTAATCATTCTTGTTGCTCTTCTCTGGACCCTTTCCAATTTCTCCACATCTTTCTTGAAATGTGGTGCCCAGAACTGGACACAATACTCCAGCTGAGGCCTAACCAGAGCAGAGTAGAGCGGAAGAATGACTTCTCGTGTCTTGCTCACAACAAACCTGTTAATACATCCCAGAATCATGTTTGCTTTTTTTGCAACAGCATCACACTGTTGACTCATATTTAGCTTGTGGTCCACTATAACCCCTAGATCCCTTTCTGACGTACTCCTTCCTAGACAGTCTCTTCCCATTCTGTATGTGTGAAACTGATTTTTTCTTCCTAAGTGGAGCACTTAGCATTTGTCTTTGTTAAACTTCATCCTGTTTAACTCAGACCATTTCTCCAATTTGTCCAGATCATTTTGAATTATGACCCTGTCCTCCAAAGCAGTTGCAATCCCTCCCAGTTTGGTATCATCCGCAAACTTAATAAGCGTACTTTCTATGCCAATATCTAAGTCGTTAATGAAGATATTGAACAGAGCCGGTCCCAAAACAGACCCCTGCGGAACCCCACTCGTTATGCCTTTCCAGCAGGATTGGGAACCATTAATAACAACTCTCTGAGTACGGTTATCCAGCCAGTTATGCACCCACCTTATAGTAGCCC
>NW_020694388.1:2200-6045 GCF_002925995.2 Terrapene triunguis
GTCTCCCATGATTTTCCAAAGATAATAGCTAGAGGCTCAGATACCTCCTCTA
Source organism: Terrapene triunguis (assembly GCF_002925995.2). Lineage (NCBI taxonomy): Eukaryota > Metazoa > Chordata > Testudines > Emydidae > Terrapene > Terrapene triunguis. The sequence goes on from NW_020694388.1 coordinate 2,253, forward strand.
TTAGCTCCTTGAGTATTCTAGGATGCATTTCATCAGGCCCTGGTGACTTGCAGGCATCTAACTTTTCTATGCGATTTTTAACTTGTTCTTTTTTTATTTTATCTTCTAAACCTACCCCCTTCCCATTAGCATTCACTATGTTAGGCATTCCTTCAGACTTCTCGGTGAAGACCGAAACAAAGAAGTCATTAAGCATCTCTGCCATTTCCAAGTTTCCTGTTACTGTTTCTCCCTCCTCACTGAGCAGTGGGCCTACCCTGTCCTTGGTCTTCCTCTTGCTTCTAATGTATTGATAAAAAGTCTTCTTGTTTCCCTTTATTCCTGTAGCTAGTTTGAGCTCTGTCAAGGCTGCTTCCCCACTTTGAACTTTAGGGTACAAATGTGGGGGCCTGCATGAAAACTTCTAAGCTTAACTACCAGCTTAGATCTGGTCCGCTGCCACCATCCCAAAGCTAATTCCCTTCCCTGGGTAGCCTTGAGAGACCTTCACCAATTCCCTGGTGAATACAGATCCAACCCCCTTGGATCTTAAAACAAGGAGAAATTAACCATCCCCCCTCCTTCCTTCCACCAACTCCTGGTGAATACAGATCCAACCCCCTTGGATCTAAAAACAAGGAAAAATCAATCAGGTTCTTAAAGAGAAGGCTTTTAATTAAAGAAAAAGGTAAAAATCATCTCTGTAAAATCAGGATGGAAAATAACTTTACAGGGTAATCAAACTTAAAGAGCTCAGAGGACCCCCCTCTAGCCTCAGGTTCAAAATACAGCAAACAGAGATAAACACTCGGTAAAAGGTACATTTACAAGTTGAGAAAACAAAGTAAAACTAACACGCCTTGCCTGGCTGTTTACTTACAAGTTTGAAATATGAGACTTGTTTAGAAAGATGTGGAGAACCTGGATTGATGTCTGGTCCCTCTCAGTCCCAAGAGCGAACAACCCCCAAAACAAAGAGCACAAACAAAAGCCTTCCTCCCCCCCAAGATTTGAAAGTATCTTGTCCCCTTATAGGTCCTTTGGGTCAGGTGTCAGCCAGGTTACTCAAGCTTCTTAACCCTTTACAGGTAAAAGGATTTTGGAGTCTCTGGCCAGGAGGGATTTTATAGTACTGTACACAGGAGAGCTGTTACCCTTCCCTTTATAGTTATGACAAGCTCATTTTGTGCCTTTGCCTTTCTAATCTCGCCCCTGCATTCTTGTGTTGTTTGTCTATATTCATCCTTTGTAATCTGTCCTAGTTTCCATTTTTTATATGACTCCTTTTTATTTTTTAGATCATGCAAGATCTCGTGGTTAAGCCAAGGTGGTCTTTTGCCATGTTTTTTAATCTTTCCTACCCAGCGGAATAGCTTGCTTTTGGGCCCTTAATAGTGTCCCTTTAAAAAACTGCCAACTCTCCTCAGTTGTTTTTCCCCTCAGTCTTGATTCCCATGGGACCTTACCTATCAGCTCTCTGAGCTTACCAAAATCCGCCTTCCTGAAATCCATTGTCTGTATTTTGCTGTACTCCCTTCTACCCTTCCTTAGAATTGCAAATTCTATGATTTCATGATCATTTTCACCCAAGGATTCTGCAATTCCTGAGGCCTACAGCAACGGTGCACCTCCCTTGATTGAAAGCAGATTACGCTGGCATGCAGTTTTGAAGGGGAGGGGCGGCCAAGGGAAAACACAGTGGGGAGGCAAGAAAAGGGTGGATCCTTGGTAGTGGATAGTCCCCAAAACACTTAGGAAATAAAGTTACTGCTTATCTATTGCAATCCATTTTTCAAATGTTTTAGACAACCGGATAAAGGAAGAACAGAGTCTAAACCTGCTCCCACTGAAATAACTAGCCAAACGCCCACCGATTTCAGTGGAAGCAGGATGTGGCTCAGTGTGCCATACAATCACTGATGGGGGAATCTCAGCAAGGCTAGTTCACGTAATACCCAAAGGGCTGGCTGTTTAGCCCAACCTCTGGAATCTGGGCGGCAAATCATACCCAAACAGGCTTGCTCTTGACATTTCCAGCACATCCTGCTTTTGTTCAGCGTGGAAGTGTCAAGAAAATAGCCATCGAGCTACTCCAGTCCTTCTGGACCTGGCCAGAACCTGCGAGTGTGAAGGTGGCACGTCAGAAAGAGAAATGAATACCAGATAAAAAGGTAACAGAACTGGTTTCCCCTTCCAAAAAGGTTCAGGGTTTGGTTTGAGTTTGGATTAAGGTTCAGGGCCAAAGGGATACCAATGTCAAACTGATGTAAGTGGGCGGCGAATCAGGTCCAAAGCGGGTATGTGAGAGTGTGTGTGCATATGCAGTTCATATTTTACCCAGAGCAGTTCACACAGCCCTATTTAAAATACACCTCTACCCCGATATAACGCTATCCTTGGGAACCAAAAAATCTTACTGTGTTATAGGTGAAATTGCATTATATCGAACTTGCTTTGATCCGCCGGAGTGTGCAGCCCCGCCCCCCCATAGCACTGCTTTACCGCATTATATCCCCAAATTCGTGTTATATCGGGTCACGTTATATCGGGGTAGAGGTGTAGTGTCAAAATAGGCCTCAACCAACACCCCAGATCCAAATACACCTAACCTAGGGGTGTGTTCAAAACACAAATCCAGATGGGAAATTCACAGTTAGCCTCTTTGGGTCAAACTACTAAGATCTTGCTCCAGCAAAACTCCCATTGACATTAATGGGATTTTTGCCTAGGTAAGGACTCTGGGTCTCAACATTTATAATAGGATAGCCTAAAATGCCAAATTCCCCTAAACCTTGAAAGGTGTTAAAAAGCCAGATCTGGATCTGAATTTTGCATCTTGAATCCATTCCCATGTAAATTGTTATCCCTTTAGATGATAGCAGCTTTTCTGTGCAACACGATTGTGTTTGTGCCAGCTTCTGGCCCAAAAGAATCCATACCAGTTGCCATGTAATTTTGCATACATCTCCTGTCTGCCACTGAACACAGATCTGGAAGGGAAATACCACTGTAGTATGATATAATACTGCTAATACCATGCATAGTATTCTTATAGCACTTTACAGACTGTCCTAGAGCAAATCTCATAATACTTATCTACCGCACAGGAGGGTTATTGTCCCCATTTTACAGATGGGGAAACTGAAGCAGAGAGAGTTAAATTACTGCACTTGCCTAAGGCCATATTAGAAGTCAGTGGTACAGCTGGGATTATCACTGTGAAGTTCCTGACCCCCCAACCCGTGCTCTAACTGATGCCTTTCCTAATTGTTAAGGGAGGCCCGGCTCCACATGATAGCGGCAATTCTGAACCCTGCTTTCCAGTTGGCACTGTCTTGGAGAATCAAGGATTTAGAGTCAAGCTCCCATCGTTCGCTCTCCTGCATTGTGCCAAAGTCCAGCAACACGTGTGGGGCGTATAAGATTTCCCTAGACTTATATGGAAGACCATAAGATGTAGTTGCATGGGCAAAGCCCTGTGGGGAGCCCTGGACTAGAAGAGCAGGGCCACTGCACATCAGGAGTGAGATGCATTAGAGGGGGGTCGGGGGCTTGGACTGAAATGGTGCAGCAAATCAGGACTGAGGTCCATTGGCAGTGCTTGGAGGGAGAAGGGGAGGACAATTGCACAACACCTGTCTGAGTCTGACTAGGCCACCACTTTCATGAACATAGACAGTAACACTCCTTGTGGGGTTTAAATTGTTAAATGTGCAGGACCCAATTCATCCCAGAAGTAACCACACTGGCATCAGTGGAGTTCCACCACTGAAGGGTTAAAATCCATGTGCATGTTATATAACAACCTGGTATA
>NW_020694389.1:0-2429 GCF_002925995.2 Terrapene triunguis
ACAATGACGTAGGCAGCAGTAGTTATCATGGCCAGTTTGCTCTCACCGGGGACAGCATCAGATGATCAACTTCTCTGGAAGAGCACCAGCTGACCAACTGAAGCTAGGTTTACACTAAAAAATGTGGTTGGTCAGAGGTGTGAAAAACCACGACCCTCTAGTCGGCATCCCCTCCTCTCTCCCCCGCCCAGTGTAGACAAAGCTAGGCCGGCAGAAGAGTGCTTCTGTTGGTGTAGCTAATGTTCTTTGGGGAGGTGTATTATTATGCCAACGGAAGGATTTTCTGCCAGCATATGCTGCATTTGCATTAAGGGACTCTGCCAGTATAGTTATACCAGCAAAGCGTTTGTAGTGTAGACTAGCCCTTAGTCACCCCCTCTTGCCTGCTCCTTCTACATCCATCAGCCATTATTGCTCCACTTGCGGCTGACAGAATAAGTATTCTACCCTTATTTTAGAAAGTACTACAGCGCTCCCCCCAAATCACCCCAAACACTACAGGGGTACCCTTGTAGGGTGTCGTATTTCAGACCATTGTTGCAGAATATAGCTGTACTTTCTGGTTGTTTAATAAGGTTATCGTCTGGCCAGTGCAAGAAGGGTGGAAAGTGAGAGAGGAAATACACATTCGGCATTATGGTTCCCCTCTGCCATCTGGATTTCTGTGCCACATTCACAGATTTGGTCTGACCAAAAACCATCCCAGCTCAACTTCTCTTGCCACTTGGGACATTAAATTCAGTCTCAAAAGCCTTCCCCAGTCATTTCAGTGTGTCAGTCTGGATCAAGTAGGAGAAAAGAGGCATTGAGGGAGGGCCTTGACTGCTGACACCATCTGCTGAGCATGACAGCCCACTGCAGGCGGACGGCAGGAAGAACCCATTGCTAAATGTTATGAAGTGAGGTCCCCATTACTCACATATGAGAAGTAGATCTTGTTCTCCGAGTCTGTGAGCAGTTTAGGCTTAATTAATTAGGAGTGTTTCTAATGATGTTTGTCAGCTCTCCTAATTACACTGAATGCATGCAGTACTGCGTCTTCAATTTTCATGCACCTGCACACCTCTTCTGTTCAAGAAAATGGTATTGATTGTAAGGGTATGTCTACACTACGAGGGTAATTCGATTTTACTTAAATCGAATATGTGGAATCGATATTGCAAAGTCGAACGTGTGTGTCCACACTAAGGACACACTAAGGACAGTAATTCGACTTTGTGAGTCCACACTAACGGGGCGAGCGTCGATATTGGAAGCGGTGCACTGTGGGCAGCTATCCCACAGTTCCCGCAGTCCCCGCTGCCCATCGGAATTCTGGGTCGAGCCGCCAATGCCTTCTGGGTAAAAAAAATTTGTCGTCATCCGTCTGTCACTAACGCCCTCCCTCCCTCCATGAAAGCGCCGGCGGGAAATCAGTTCGCGCACTTTTCTGGTCAGTGACAGCGCGGACGCCACAGCACTGCGATCATGGATCACGCTGCGACCATCGCTGCACTTGTGGCCGTTCTCAACACCTCGCAGCTTATCATACACCTTTCCCTGAGGCAGATGCAGAGAAATCGGGCGAGGAGGCTACGGCACCGCCGTGAGAGCCTGAAGTCGGAGAGTGGCACAGAGCTGTCAGAAACCACGAGCCCCAGCGCCCAGGACATCACGGTGGCAATGGGGCATGTGGATTTTGTTGAACGGCGATTCTGGGCCCGGGAAACAAGCACGGACTGGTGGGACCGTATAGTGCTTCAGGTCTGGGATGAATCCCAGTGGCTGCGAAACTTTCGCATGCGGAAGGGGACTTTCCTCGAACTTTGTGAGTTGCTGTCCCCTGCCCTGAAGCGCAAGGACACCCGCATGCGAGCAGCCCTCACTGTCCAGAAGCGAGTGGCCATAGCCCTCTGGAAGCTTGCAACGCCGGACAGCTACCGGTCAGTCGCGAACCACTTTGGTGTGGGCAAATCTACCGTGGGGGTTGTTGTCATGCAAGTAGCCAAGGCAATCGTGAAGGTACTGCTCCCAAAGGTAGTGACCCTGGGAAACGCGCAGGTCATCATAGATGGCTTTGCCGCGATGGGATTCCCAAACTGCGGTGGGGCTATCGATGGGACTCACATCCCTATCCTGGGACCGGACCACCAGGCCAGCCAGTACATCAATAGAAAGGGCTACTTTTCAATGGTGCTGCAAGCACTGGTGGACCATCGGGGACGGTTTACAAACATCTACGTCGGATGGCCGGGCAAGGTTCATGACGCTCGCGTGTTCAGGAACTCTGGTCTGTTTAGACGGCTGCAGGAAGGTATTTACTTCCCAGACCACAAAATAACTCTTGGGGATGTGGAGATGCCTACAGTCATCCTCGGGGACCCAGCCTACCCGCTAATGCCCTGGCTCATGAAGCCCTATACTGGCGCCCTGGACACAGAAAAAGAACT
>NW_020694390.1:0-4151 GCF_002925995.2 Terrapene triunguis
GTAAGAACAAAGAGGTGTTCTTACACCTGGAAAAGACTATCTAAGGCCTGGTCTACACTACGAGTTTAGGTCGACTTTAGCCGCGTTAAATCGACTTAAGCCTGGACACGTTTACACTACGAAGCCCTTTCTGTCGACTTAAAGGGCCCTTTAAACCGGTTTCCTAACACCACCTCGACAAGGGGATTAGCGATAAAATCGGCCTTAGGGGGTCGGAATTGGGTTAGTGTGGACGGAATTCGACATTACTGGCCTCCGGGAGCTATCCCACAGTGCTTCATTGTGACCGCTCTGGACAGCACTCTCATCTCAGATGCACTGGCCAGGTAGACAGGAAAAGCCCCGCGAACGTTTGAATTTCATTTCTTGTTTGCTCAGCGTGGAGAGCACAGGTGACCATGCAGAGCCCATCAGCACAGGTAACCGTGATGGAGTCCCAGTCCCAGTCCCAGGATCGCAGAAGAGCTCCAGCCTGGACCGAGCGGGAGGTACGGGATCTGATCGCCATCTGGGGAGATGAAGCAGTGCTCGCCGAACTCCGAAACAGTAAAAGAAACGGCAAAACATTAGAAAAGATCTCCAAGGCCATGAAGGACAGAGGCCATAACAGGGATGCACAGCAGTGCCGCGTGAAAATTAAGGAGCTAAGGCAAGCTTACCACAAAGTCAGAGACGCAAACGGAAGGTCCGGGGCAGAGCCGCAAACATGCCGCTACTACGCGGAGCTGCATGCCATTCTAGGGGGTGCAGCCACCACTAGCCCAAGCGTGTTCTATGAGTCCCTCTCTGGAAACGGGGAAGCGGGTTCGGCGGACGAGGAAGATGAGGATGGAGAGAACATAGATAGCTCACAGCAGCAAGGAAGCGGAGAAACCAGTTACCCCAACAGCCAGGATATGTTTGTCACCCTGGACCTGGAAACAGTAACCCCCGAACTCACCCAAGACCCTGAGGGCACACAGGGGACCTCTGGTGAGTGTACCTTTGCAAAAATTACACATGGTTTAAAAACAAGCGTGTTTAATGATTAATGATTAATTTGCCCTGGCAATCGCGGCCAGTACAGCTACTGGAAAAGTCTGTTAACGTGTATGGGGATGGAGCGGAAATCCTCCAGGGACATCTCCAGAAAGCTCTCCTTCATGTACTCCCAAAGCCTTTGCAAAAGGTTTCTGGGGAGGGCTGCCTTATCCTGTCCGCCATGGTAGGACACTTTACCACGCCAGGCCAGTAGCACGTAGTCTGGAATCATTGCATAACAAAGCATGGCAGCGTATGGTCCCGGTGTTTGCTGGCATGCAGACAACATCCATTCCTTATCGCTCTTTGTTATCCTCAGGAGAGTGATATCATTCACGGTCACCTGGTTAAAATGGGGCAATTTTATTAAGGGGACATTCAGAGGTGCCCCTTCCTGGTCTACTGAACAGAAATATTCCCCGCTGTTAACCACGCGGTGGGGGGGAGGGGTGAAGTGACCATCCCAGAGAATTGGGTGTGAGGGGGAGGGGAGTTAGTTGGGTTTGTGCTGCATGTTAAACCTGAAATCGCAGCCCCTCCTTTTACATTGCAAACCCATTTTAAATGGCACGGGTGCTTGGTATGGGAAATGAGGGCAGAACTGTTTGAAACCATCCCCACATGTTAAGAAGGTTAAAAAAGCCCAAAGACTATATGTCTTACCATGGCTGCCTGCAAGCTGAAATCTGTGTCCTGGCACTGCGTGAGTGATCTCTCACACCAAACCAGGAGACTCTCAATATAAGAGGAAAAATGCGACCTTGTAACGAAAGCACATGTGCTGTGTGATGTTGTGAACAGCAAAATCTAACGTGAAAGAGTCTACCCATTGTTCTCTAAAATGTATCTTTTTTAACAACCTCTCCCTTCTCCACCAGCTGCAAATCTTACTCCTTCACAGAGGCTAGTGAATATTCGAAGAAGGAAGCGAAGGACGCGTGACGAAATGTTTACTGAACTTCAGACTGCCTCCCACGCTGACAGAGCACAGCTGAATGCGTGGAGGCAGTCAATGACTGATTTTAAAAAAGCCCAATATGAGCGAGAGGAGAGGTGGCGTGCTGAAGAGGAGAAGTTGCGTGCTGAAACGCGGGCTGAAGAGGAGAGGTGGCGTCAACTTGTAATCAGAAAGCAAGAGTCGATGCTCCGGCTGCTGGAGCATCAAAGTGATATGCTCCTGCGTATGGTTGAGCTGCAGGAAAGGCAGCAGGAGCAGAGACCGCCGCTACAGCCCCTCTGTAACCAGCAGCCCTCCTCCCCAAGTCCCATTGCCTCCTCACCCAGACGCCCAAGAACACGGTGGGGGGGCCTTCGGCCACCCACTCACTCCACCCTAGATGATTTCCATAGCAATAAGTTTTAAAGTTTTAAATTGGAGTGTGTCCTTTTCCTTCCCTCCTCCCCCACCCATCCCGGGCTACCTTTCCAATTATCCCCCTAGTTGTGTGCTGAATTAATAAAGAATGCATGAATGTGAAGTAACAATGACTTTATTGCCTCTGCAAGTGGTGCTCGAAGGGGGGAGGGTAGTAGGGGAGGGTGGGGTGGTTGGTTTGCAGGGAAGTAGAGTTAACAGGGTGGTGGGGGAGGGGCAGAGGGTTCATCAAGGAGCAACAAACAGAAGTTTCACTCCGTAGCCTGGCCAGTCACAAAACTGGTTTTCAACGCTTCTCTGATGCGCACCGCGCCCTGCTGTGCTCCTCTAACCGCCCTGGTGTCTGGCTGCGCGTAATCAGCGGCCAGGCGATTTGCCTCAACCTCCCACCCCGCCATAAATGTCTCCCCCTTACTTTCACATATATTGTGGAGCGCACAGCAAGCAGCAATAACAATGGGGAGATTCTTTTCGCTAAGGTCTGAGCGAGTCAGTAAGCTGCGCCAGCGCGCTTTTAAACGGCCAAATGCACATTCCACCACCATTCGGCACTTGCTCAGCCTGTAGTTGAACAGGTCCTGACTACTGTCCAGGCTGCCTGTGTACGGCTTCATGAGCCATGGCATTAAGGGGTAGGCTGGGTCCCCAAGGATAACGATAGGCATTTCAACATCCCCAATGGTTATTTTCTGGTCCGGGAAGAAAGTCCCTTCCTCCAGCTTTCGAAACAGAAGAGACTGCCTGAAGACGCAAGCATCATGTACCCTTCCCGGCCAGCCCACGTTGATGTCGGTGAAACGTCCCTTGTGATCCACCAGGGCTTGCAGCAGCATTGAAAAGTACCCCTTGCGGTTTATGTAGTCGGTGGCTTGCTGCGCCGGTGCCAAGATAGGGATATGGGTTCCGTCTATGGCCCCACCACAGTTTGGGAATCCCATTGCAGCAAAGCCATCCACTATGGTCTGCACGTTTCCCAGAGTCACTACCCTTGATATCACCAGGTCTCTCATTGCCCTGGCAACTTGGATCACAGCAGCCCCCACAGTAGATTTGCCCACTCCAAATTGATTCCCGACTGACCGGTAGCTGTCTGGCGTTGCAAGCTTCCACAGGGCTATCGCCACTCGCTTCTCCACTGTGAGGGCTGCTCTCATCCTGGTATTCTGGCGCTTCAGGGCAGGGGAAAGCAAGTCACAAAGTTCCATGAAAGTGCCCTTACGCATGCGAAAGTTTCGCAGCCACTGGGCATCGTCCCAGACCTGCAACACGATGCGGTCCCACCACTCTGTGCTTGTTTCCCGGGCCCAGAATCGGCGGTCCACGGCATGAACCTGCCCCAGTAACACCAAGATTTCCACATTGCTGGGGCCTGTGCCTTGTGAGAGGTCCATGTCAATTTCCTCATCACTATCGTCGCCGCGCTGCAATCGCCTCCTCCTCAGCTGGTCCTCGTTTGGCTTTGGCATGTCCAGGAGGCTCTGCATGTTTTCCAGGACAATGCGCGTGGTGTTCATAGTGCTCAGAATTGCCGCGGTGATCTGAGCGGGCTCCATGATCCCAGTGCTGGCTATGGCGTCTGGTCTGAAAAAAGGCGCGAAAGTAGTATCTGACGGACCAGGGGAAGAAGGGAGGGAGGGAGAGAGGGAGGGAGGGGCGAGTGACACCGCGTACAGGTACAGGGAATTAAAATCAAGAAAGGTGGCTTTGCATCAGGGAGAAACACAAACAACTGTCACACAGAATGCCCCCCCCCCCC
>NW_020694390.1:4161-4519 GCF_002925995.2 Terrapene triunguis
GCTTGGCGTGGTATGTTGTCTGCACAGGTAACCCAGGTAAAAAGGCGCGAATCTATTGTCTGCCGTTGCTGTGACGGCGGGGGAGGGGCCTGACGCAATGTACCCAGAACCCCTCGCGGCACTGCTTTGCATCATCCGGGCATTGCGATCTCAACCCATAATTCCAATGGGCGCCGGAGGCTCCGGGAACTGTGGGATAGGTACCATAGTGCAATGCGCCGGAAGTCGACGCTAGCCTCGGTACTGTGGACGCGGTCCGCCGACTTCATGCACTTAGAGCATTTTATGTGGGGACACACACAATCGGCTGCATACAACCGGTTTCTATAAAACCGGCTTCTATAAATCCGACCTAATT
>NW_020694391.1:0-6715 GCF_002925995.2 Terrapene triunguis
CTAGGCACAGGGATCAATGAACACAGTGACAGGATCCCAGCCACACACACTGAGATGACACAACAAGAGATCAGTGACAATCACACACACACACAGCCATCCCAGATGACGCATGCGCCGTGCGCTCTATCGCGCTGCCCGCCGCGGAGAGGCTCCCCCGCCCGCTCGCTCGCTCGCTGCAGTGACGGCTCCGCCCCCGGGGAGCGAACGGAGCGAGCGCTCCGCCTCCTCCCCCAATTCGAGAGCGGGGCGGGGGAGTGAACGCAGCTGCCTATTGGCTGCGGCGCAGGGGAAGCAGGGGCGGGGCTTCAGGCCGTCTGCGCGCCTAGGGGAGCCGGGTTGGAGCCCTGACCCGTTCCAGAGTCACAGAGAGTCGGGAGCGCCCGGCGGGGCCCCTCCCCACCCAGGCGGCGTCACAGCCGGGTCCTACGCAGCCGATCCTAGACTCACCCTCTGCGGATCTGGCGCCGGGGCCCCATTTACCCAGGAAGCAGCTCCGCCGGCGGCAGGGCAGAGGCTGGGTCTGCTCCCCAACCTGAGCTCCCTCTGCCTTTCCGAAAGAGCAGGGGGGAGAAAATTGCAAAACCAGCAATAAAGCCCCGCACCAAAACAAACCACAGGGAAGAGAACCAGAACCTGGCAATCAAAGCCAACAAGCTGTGACATCATGCACCCGTGTGCAGGACCCCTGCATGCTAGCGTAGTACATCTTCGTTCAAAGTGTGGCTCGTAAGGTGCCAGTTGAAAACGCATGATTTGCTGGTCAGTATTGTGCTGGTAAAATATGTGTGGTAACATTGCATGTAAAGGTGCAAGGGTCCCCTGTATGATGTTATTAACACACCTTCTAAACCCCATAGCTGGGACCCTACCAAATTCAGGGTCCATTTTGGTCAATTTCATGGTTGTAGGATTTTTTAAAATTGTAAATTTCATGGTTTCTGATATTTAAATCTGAAATTTCATGGTGTTGTAACCCTGGGGGTCCTGACCCAAAAAGGGTCATGGGGGAGGGAGGGGGGTTGCAGGGCTATTGCCACCCTTACTTCTGCGCTGCTGATGGCAGCAGCATTGCCTTCAAAGCTGGGTGGCCAGAGAGTGGGGCTGGTGGCCAGGCATCTAGCTCTAAAGGCAGCACCGCCACTGGCAGCAGCACAGAAGTGAGGGTCACATGAGCGGGGGAAGCAGGGCCAGCCTTATGTGCGCGTGAGTGGGTGACTGCCCATTGTTGGGGGTGCTGTGGTCCCCGCACACACGCAGACCCAACCTAAGGCCCCTTTAATCCCTGAGTACTAGGCCTGGAGCTGGGGAGGGGCCAGGCTGAGGAGGGGTGAGATGTCTTCTTCCCTGCATTGGATGCTCCCCGGGGGCTGGACAAGACCTGCCTCTGGGAACCTCCCCTGGCTGCAGGAAGGTCCACACACACATGGCTTGGTGCACCTATCTCCCTCATGAAAGCTAGAGCCTGGCACACAGTAGGAGCCCCCAGCTGTGGCACCCCCAGCCTTGCTCCTCCTCTACAATAGCTAGATTTCACAGCGGAGACCAAATTTCATGGTCTGTGATGCATTTTTCACGGTCATGAATTTGGTAGGGCCCTTCCCAGAGCCCTGCCCAGGAAGATATTGGCAAACAGGTCTGTCCTAGACAAAGAAAGGTGGGTGTGCCTTAATTTGCATTTAAGCAGTTAACAGAGTCATCAAGCAGGAAAGGAAGACAAAGGAAATTCAAACAGGTAAAAAAAACCAGCCGAGACCATCCTTTCATGTAGACTCAGTGGAGGAGGGGTCCTGACCTGAGAGTTTGGTCAGTAATCTGCTGGTATATGTGGTAGGAATTTTGTTTGAATCTAATATAGTTTGTTATATTAGGCATTAATAAACATCCTTATTCTTGTAACCATTTCTGATTTTTATGCCTCACTACTTGTACTCACTTAAAATCTATTTCTTTGTAGTTAATAAACTTGTTTTACTGTTTTATCTAATCCAGAGTGTTTAAATTGAAGTGTCTGAATAATTGTTTGAAATAATGAATTGGCATATTATTCCCTTAAAGAAATAATGTACTTAAAATATTTATACTGTCTAGGAGAGGGCTGGGCAGCTCAAGACATGCTGTTCTGGGGGGAAATCTGGGAGTGTGTTTGGGTCACCATGCAATATAACCAAGGCTGGTGAGAGCCAGAGTGTAACCCAAGTGTGGCTGGTAGGCTGCAGTTATACACAGACTCTCAGGGTGTGGCTTGTATGCTGGAAGGCTGTTTGTGATTGGCCCAGGTGGGAGCTAGTTCAGTAAGGTACCCAAGATTGCAGGGCAGGGGTGACACAGCCCCCCACTGGTCTGTACTGTACCCTGATATGTCACACAAGCTGAAATCAAAATTGAAAATATCAGCCTGTGTATTTCTGTTCCCTGCCTAGGTGCTGTTACTCCTAGAGGCAACACAACCAATACCAAATTCTAAAGTAGAAGCTACTTTGTGCTCTTAATCTACTAGGACAGTGTTTCATAACCAGTGGGTTACCCTGACTACCTTTTTTGTATCTCAAGGCATTGGAAATTATATCACAATCTAAAGCAAAGAAAGTATTACTCCCTTCCCCCTGCACACCCTCCCCCTTCGAGGTAAAGCAATCCCCTGCCATCTCTCCAACCATACACAGGGGCCTGATCTACACTAGAAAATTAGGTTGGCATAACTATGTAGCTCAGGGCTGTGAAACATCCACACCCCTGAATGGTGTAGGTAAGCCAACCTAATTCCCCCTGTAGACAGCACTAGGTTGACAGAAGAATTCTGTAGCCTTTGAACTGTAGACAAGCCCACATAAATCAATTATATAGGCTTATCCTTGTTATCATTGATGAGTTTTTTAACCCTTACTTTTACAGTAAATGTTATGGGAGTGGGAGGGTTGCAAAAGATCTGACTTAGCAAAAGGGGCCACCATCATGGAAAGGATAACAATTACTGCACCGAGATAATGTGGTCTAGTGAACAGAGCAGTAGGTTGGCACTCAGAAGATCTGCATGCTATTCCTGGCTCTTCCACTGGCCTGTCGGGTGACCTGTGGCACGTCACTTCACCTCTTTGCTTGGATAATGATACTTAAGGGAAGTGTTATGGAATAGCTAGAAATTACTAATTTCCATTCAGATCAAATGGAGTTACATCATTCAAATTGCAGGCAGTAAGGAGCTCATGGTGTTTTCCATATCCTTATTTATTTATTTTATATTAGAGGAAAAAGAAGTAAAAGTAAATATAACATTCTATATAAAAAAACATGTTTTAAGATGTTACGAACCAGTGATAATTAAAACAAGAAAATAACCATTTCAAATAAATACCACATTGTGTTTATGTTCAAACTTTCCTGTTTGTCTTCTTCCTTTTTTCCTATGTCTACTCCATAATTTTTCAAGTGAAAGGTTACAGCGGACAAAAAACAAAACAAGAACCCTGGTAAAACACCAAAAAATCCTATCATTTCACTCGTGGGCTAAAAAGAAATAAAGGGCAGGGAAGGGACAAATAAAATTTCAAAAACTGAATTTTTTAAAGGAATCTTTGTGGTATGGTGAGTGGTATCATTCTTTGCCTATATTTGCCACTGAGAATAAATCTCTGATGGAGTTGGCAATGTGTCAGGCAAGTACAATGGAGCACTACCTATTATTACCAGGAAGCAGCCCCTAGCATTATTTGGTAACTGTTTAATGATGAACTAGCCTGTAATATCTATTTACTAATTAGTAAATTAAAAAAAAAATTGTTTTGCTTCAGGTCATATGGCAACCCACTAACTGATAGGAATTGGATGGGCAAGTTATTCCAAATTTGTCCACTAGAGAGTTTCTCACACCTCTAACATGATACTGGTTTTCGACAGACAGGATACTGAACTGGATGAACCACTGGTCTGACCCAGTATGTCATTTCCTATGTAAAAATATACCCTACCTAGAGCCCATAACTTTATAAGTTTTACAACATGTTTATTTCCATATAATCACAGAAAAAAATGTTATAATTTGTATTGTATAAAGAAAATAGTTAAATTGAAGGTACTCTATTTACACAGAATTGTGCAAAAGTACATTTATGGAACATGAGAGTCTAATGCTTAAAGGAGACTTTATATTGAGACAAATCTGGCAGTGCTTACTCATTTCTTACTCAGGGCCCAGACGTGGCATGTCCTATTAAATCAATGGTAGTTTTGGCAATTACTTAAATGAGAGCAGAATCAAGCCGTGAATGAGCTCCTGGCCCTTCCTTTTTTGGATCAGATGTTATGTCCACAACCAGTTTTATTATCAGTGGCCTCTGCTTACTGTTTCAGCTGATGCGGTTCTTAGTTATCATTAAGTCATGTCCTGTGTGAATTAGAATCCCAGTCTTACATAATTAATATGATCATTAAATTCTGGGAGTTGGGTGGTTGTCCAGATATATTCAGCCCACAGATATTGAAAGAGTTCTACACAGATCACCCTGGGTAATTCCAAGACAAAGGGCCTGTAAATAATGCAGGTATTTCAAAAACTATAACCTAACTCAGGACCCAGATGCCACATTTGAGATGGCAACCCTATTTGGGGGCTAATTTTCTATTTGCAGAAAACTGAACGCCCTTGCCCCGCGCCTGCCCCGCCCCTTCTCCAAGGCCCCACTCCTACTCACTCCATCCCCCCTCCCTCCATTGCTCACTCTCCCCCACCCTCTCTCACTCACACATTTTCACCGGGCTGGGGCAGAGGGTTGGAGTGCGGAAGGGGGTTCAGGGTGCAGGCTCTGGGGGGCCGAGCTGGGGCTGGGGGTTGGAATATGGGGCAGGGCTCTGGGCTGGTGGTGTGGGCTCTGGAGTGGGGCCAGAAATGAGGAGTTCAGGGTGCAGGAAGGGGCTCCAGGCTAGGGCAGAGAGTTGGGGTATGGGAGTTGCTGAGGGCTCCAGCTGGGGGTGTGGACTTTGAGGTGGGGCCATAGATGAGGGGTTTGGGATGCAGGAGGGGGCTCTGGGCTGGAACCCAGGAGTTTGGAGTGTGGGAAGAGGCTCCAGATTGGGGTAGGGGGTTGGGGTGGGGGTGAAGGCTCCAGCTGGGGAGGTGCAGGCTCCAGGGTGAGGTCAGAAATGAGGGGTTCAGGATGCAGGAGGGGGCTCTGGGCTGGGGCAGGGGATTAGGATGCAGTGGGGGTGAGGGCTCTGGGATGGGGCTGGGGATGAGGGGTTTGGGGTGTAGGAGGGGTCTCAGGGCAGGGGCAAGGGGTTGGGGTACAGGCTCTGGGAGGGAGTTTGGGTGCGGGAGGGGGCTCAGGGCTGCGGCAGGTGGTTGGGGTACGGTGTGGGGTGCGGGCTCCAGGTGACGCTCACCTCAGGCACCTCCCAGGAAGTGGTGACATGTCCCTGTGGCTCCTAGGCGCAGGGGTGGTCAAGGAGGCTTGGTGCGCTGCTCCCGAGTGCCGGCTCCACAGCTCCACAGGGTCACAGTGCCACTCAGGTTTGGCCTGGCCATCCCTCCATCATGACAGTGGGGCAACCGGGACAAATTTGTGGGAGTGGTGTTGCCACCTAGTGCATGGGGTCACAGTGCCACTTAGGTTTGGTACTGTAACACTGTGCGTCAGATCACAACACCCAGAATGGGGGAGTGGGGAGCCAGGCCCAGCACTGCAGGACAGGAGCTGCAGTTGCAGGTTGGGTGCATGGCAGGCTCTCTCTCCAGTCTCCTCCCTGCTCTTGCCCCAGGGCCTCCCTTCAGTGTTTTTGTAACCCTGGGGATTTGGAAGGGTGGGGGAGGGGGGACTCAGTTTCAGATTTTGCCCCAGGTCTCAAAAGAACTCTGTGCAGGCCACACCCAAATACTATATCAGGATCCCCTATTAGGGATCACAGTGCATGTGAGAATCCCATTAACTTTAATGGATCAGCTAAAAATT
Source organism: Terrapene triunguis (assembly GCF_002925995.2). Classification (NCBI taxonomy): domain Eukaryota; kingdom Metazoa; phylum Chordata; order Testudines; family Emydidae; genus Terrapene; species Terrapene triunguis. The sequence goes on from NW_020694391.1 coordinate 5,946, forward strand.
TTAATTGTGCAAAATGTATGCTAATATATAGACAAATAAACATAGATGTGTTCTGCTGGAGTGAGTGGGATTTCGAAAATCTGCTAAGGAAATAGATAAGATTTTTAAATGTTGTCAATATTATCTCTTGGAAAGTAAAAAAATCAGAAGCGCCCTAACACACAAACAGAGCAGCTAACAGCTCAAAACATTAACTGCAAATGACAGAAAATTGGCAAAAGACTATAAGATTTTGGTTTTACTTTAAATCCGCAAACAACCAACATGTCGCCTGTAGCAAAAGCCAAAACAGCAGATGGAGGTTTCCATTTACTTAAGCTAAATAGTTCATTTTTCCACCAAAGGAAAGTTGCACCTCATGCCTCAGGTACCCCCACAGCAAGTACAGTACCTTACTGCTCCCTATCTGGTGCAGGACTGCAATGCCTGCAAACCACAGATTGCTTCTTATTTAACTCCCTCTGCTCTGCACTTCACAGTAACTAACTCAGCATGAGTCAGCACAATCATCCCATCCCCTAGCAAAGGAGATGGGTGAGTCACATACTGGGGGGGGGGGCAGCCTGGGGCGGGGCAGGACAGTGCAAGGGAGGTCCTTGCTACAGTCTGGCTGTGGGGCTTTTATGATGCTAATATTTCAGGAGTATTGATATCTCAGCCAGCGTGCACACAGTCACACCAGCTCATGGCGCTCAGTGAGAGTCACAGACACCCAAAAAGAACGAGGAGTCCTTGTGGCACCTTAGAGACTAACAAATTTATTTGAGCAT
>NW_020694392.1:0-5061 GCF_002925995.2 Terrapene triunguis
GGGCTGTTCCCCAACCCACATGGTGAATCTCTGAGGCAAGAAAATCCACCAATAAGTGCAGGACCCAACAAGATAGAGGAGGAACTTTGTCACACTGGTGTCAGGGGTGGGATCTTGGGGTGCACAGCGCAGAGGAAGAAGGAGGGTGATTTAAAAAAAAAAGCAACTACAAAAAACAAAACAAAAAAAAGGAGAGGGTTTATTTTTTTTCAGCACAGTGGATGACGTAGTGCGGGCACTGATACAAGCCACAGTAGCCCATCAGGAGGCTACCCGTGTCCAGGCAGCCACCCAGCGGGAGACAGTGCGGCTGCAGCAAGAGAATAATCGCCTGCTGATGGACCAGGCTGCTCAAGACCGAGCTATGTTGCGGGAACTGGTAAACCAGGAAAGTCCCTTACAGAGCTGAATCACGGCCATGATGGGACGCGGCTCATACGGGCCAGCCATTGGCTGCAGAAAATGACACGGGAGGATGATATAGAGGCATACTTTCTGGCCTTTGAGAGGACAGCCCTACGGGAGGCCAGGCCTCGAGATCAGTGGTCTGGCATCCTTGCCCTATTCCTGTGTGGGGAGGCCCAGAAGGCCTACCATGATCTGCCTGAAGAGGCTGCGGCAGACTACCCCCAGCTGAAAGCAGAGATCCTGGCCAGATCTGGGGTAACGACAGCAGTGCGGGCCCAACAGTATCACGGTTGGAGGTACCAGGAAGACAAAACCCCGCGGTCCCAATTATATGACCTCATCCATCTCGCACGAAAGTGGTTGCAAACAGAGTCCCGGAGTCCGGAAGAGATACTAGCAGTTCTGGTCATTGACCGATACATGAGGGGACTACCACCAGACCTTCATGCCTGGGTAAGCCAGAATGAACCCTCCACCTATGACGAGGTTGTCACCCTGCTAGAGAGGCGAAGGACAGCGAGGGAGCTGACCTGACCAGATAAGGAAGAGGCACCCCGGGTTAAACTAGCAGCACCAAGCCCTAAAGTTTGGGTGACTGTGCCACCAGGAGGGCCCAGGTGGAAAAGAGAGAGGTTGAAGGCCCATCAGAGGCCATAAAAAGTTGGAGCACTGAGGGTGAAAAGGATCATGATGTTAGACTGCCCAAACCAAGAGACCTGGGAACGCCTAGGGCTCCATACAGATGTTATGCCTGCGGGGAGTGGGGACACATAGCTGCACAGTGTCCCAATGCTGAGGAGCCTATGCAGTGTAACCTGGGGAACTGGGCAGATCCATGCTCCCTAATCCACCTTGTGGGGGTCTCACTAACCCCACATATGTATACCAGACCAGTGATACTAAATGGGGAAGGGACCACGGCACTTGTTGATTCGGGGAGTGCTATCACGCTTATCTTAGGGAAGCTCGTGAAGCGTAGTCAGCTGCTACAGGCTAAACGTACGGGGATAACATGTGTCCATGGGACAGTTAGTTACTACCCCACCATCCTAGTAAAAATCGAGATCCAAGGGAACAGTACTGAGGTAGCAGCAGGTGTAGTCCCTAAACTCCCATACCTGGTGCTCATAGGGAGGGACTTTCCAGGGTTTGGAAACTTACTCCCAGTAGGGGGATTGGAGAAAGATAGGGCCTAAAATTGGTGAGGCATCCACAGCAGACTGTCAACCCCCAATCTTCTCTGAAATATCCCCAGATTTGTTCTCCACTCCCAGACAGGGTAGAAAGACAAAAAGGGAAAGAAGGGCAGCTAAGGCCTTGGGAACCCGAATACTGACCCAAAGCCAGAGGGTCGCTCTTGTAGATAGGCAGTCCCAAGCAGCTGAAAAGGAGGCCACGCAAGAGGGAGAAGCACCTTAGTCTGGCCTCCACCCTAATGCTTCTGAACCAGTAGAGGCAACAGAGACCGGGACCCTAGATCTTGGGCAGATTAGCCCCGGGAGAGGAAATTTTGGACAGGACCAGGCAGAAGACCCAAGGTATGACAACATTAGGAGGGAGGTGACTGAAATAGATGGGGTCCCCGTGGAAGGGAAAACCCAGGGACCAGGACCCTACTTCCTAATGAAGAAGGATCTCTTATACCGGGTTGCACCAGTACAGGGGCAGAAGGTACAGCAGATCCTAGTACCTCAAAAACACCAGAACACTGTATTATGTCTTGCTTATAGTCATCTTTTTTGGGGGGCATTTAGGGGTAGAGAAGACCCTGGCATGAGTCCTACAACGGTTCTTCTGGCCCGGAGTACATGAAGAAGTGCGGAGGTAATGTGCCTCCTGCCCGGAGTGTCAGCTGCACAGTCCCCGTCCCCATTTGAGGGCACCTTTAGTACCCCTTCCCATCATAGAGGTCCCCTTCGAGCGAATAGCCATGGACCTAGTGGGACCCCAGGAGAAGACGGCTCGGGGCCACCAATATATACTTGTTGTTTTGGACTATGCTACTCGCTACCCAGAAGCCATCCCCCTGCGGAACACGGCCTCTAAAACTAAAGCCAAAGAGCTGGTGGGGATCTTTGCCCGAATGGGGCTACCGAAGGAGATATTAACCGACTAAGGAACCCCATTTATGTCAAAGCTAATGAAGGACCTCTGTACGCTGCTCCATATAAATACCCTGAGAACTTCGGTCTACCATCCGCAGACTGATGGGTTGGTAGAAAGGTTTAACCGAACCCTCAAGGCTATGATAAGGAAGGTGGTAAGTCGGGACAGGAAGGATTGGGACACCCTACTACCCTACCTTATGTTCACTATCCGGGAGGTACCACAGGCCTCAACTGGGTTTTCCCCCTTCGAGTTATTATACGGGCGTCACCCCCGTGGCATACTAGATATCGCCAAAGAGATCTGGGAAGAGGAACCCAATGAGGGGAGAAATATAATAGAGCATGTAATGCAGATGCGAGACCAGATAGCCCGGGTTACCCCTATTGTACGGGAACATTTGGAGAAGGCACAGGAGCCCCAGCGAACCCATTACAATTGCCAGGCAAAAGTGCGACAGTTCCAACCAGGGGATTGGGTTATGGTGTTGGTACCCACGGCAGAAAGCAAGCTTCTGGCCCAATGGCAGGGGCCCTATGAGGTGGTTGAACCCATGGGGGAAGTAACCTACAAGGTGCGGCAGCCAGGACACAGAAAACAAGAACAGATTTATCACATTAACCTTCTGAAACCCTGGCATGCACAAGAGGCATGCACAACGGTCCAAAAAGACCTAACCCAGGAAAACAAGCCTTCCAAACAGGTGAGAGTGTCTCCCGATTTAACACCAGACCAGAAGAATGAGGTGTCTGAGATGATCTTCCGGAACCAAGATGTGTTCTCGACAAAACCAGGTCGAACAACCGAGACATATCACCACATCGTCACGAACCCTGGGGCCAGAGTAAAAATGAGGTCCTATCGGGTGCCAGCGGCAAAAAGGGAGGAAATAAAAGCAGAAGTAAAAAAAATGCTGGAGTTGGGGATCATCGAAGAATCCCACAGTCAGTGGTCCAGCCCAATCGTGCTGGTGCCCAAACCTGATGGCACCACAAGATTTTGCAATGACTTCCGGTGACTAAACGAAGTATCCCAGTTCAACGCGTACCCCATACCTCGCATAGATGAGCTAGTGGACCGTCTGGGTAATGCCCGGTACTTGACTACCCTAGACTTGACAAAGGGGTACTGGCAGATTCCCCTTGTGGAAGACGCAAAGGAAAAGACTGCGTTCTCTACACCAGAGGGTCTTTTTCAATATACTGTCCTCCCTTTCGGACTACATGGGGCCCCAGCTACCTTCCAGCGCCTCATGGACAAGCTATTACGCCCGCATAACAGTTATGCTGCTGCCTACTTGGACGATGTGGTCATTCATACCCCAGACTGGGAAACCCACCTGGAGAAGGTGGAGGCAGTCCTCAATACCTTCAGGCGAGCTGGCCTTACATCAAACCCTGCCAAGTGCGCTGTAGGGTTTACAGAGGCCAAATATCTTGGCTACATTGTGGGAAAAGGTCTGGTAAAACCCCAAGTGAAAAAGTTAGAGGCCATCCAAAATTGGCCCCGACCTAGTCGCAAGAAACAAGTCCGGGTGTTCCTATGTGTGATGGGGTATTACCGATGATTTATCCCCCACTTTGCCACAAGGGCAAGCCCCCTGACAGACCTAGTGAAAGCCCGTGGACCTGATCTGGTGAGATGGTCTGATGCAACAGAGGAAGCATTCACAGACCTATGGACTGCCCTCTGCAGTAACCCCGTACTGATAGCCCCTGATTTCACCAAGGAGTTTATCCTGCAGACGGATGCATCAGAAGTAGGGTTGGGGGCCGTTCTATCACAGATGGTCGGTGAGGAGGAACACCCAATTCTATACCTCAGTTGGAAACTCCTTCCAAGGGAACAAAAATATGCAGTGGTGGAGAGAGAATGCCTTGCTGTAAAATGGGCCATGGAAACATTGCGCTACTACCTGCTCGGGCGCAGATTTGTCCTCATGACCGACCATGCCCCTCTTCAATGGAAACAGCAGGACAAGGAGAAGAACACAAGGGTGACCAGATGGTTCTTATCCCTCCAACCTTTACAGTTCCGTGTGCAACACAGAGCAGGGAGCTGTCATGGCAACGCCGATGGCTTGTCACGTGTGCACTGTCTGGCGTCCCAAGCTGCCCAACCCCTTGGCATTGAGCAGGGGGGAGGGCTATGTGACAGACCCAGACCAGTGGGGTACAGGAGTCTGGTAGAGGGCAAATATATTGGTCACTGGATGAGTAGTTTTCTGTTCCCTGAGTGACCAGAGCAGGGGCTGCACTAGTGTAATCAGGAACCTGCTAGAACCAGTTAAGGCAGGCAGGCTAATTAGGACACCTGGAGCCAAATAAGAAGAAGCTGCTAGAATCAATTAAGGCAGGCTAATCAAGGCACCTGGGTTTTAAAGGGAGCTCACTTCAGTTTGTGGTGTGAGTGTGAGGAGCTGGGAGCAAGAGGCGCAAGGAGCTGAGAGTGAGAGGGTGTGCTGCTGCAGGACTGAGGAGCACAAGCATTATCAGACACCAGGAGCAAGGTCCTGTGGTGAGAATAAGGAAGGTGTTTGGAGGAGGC
>NW_020694393.1:0-4808 GCF_002925995.2 Terrapene triunguis
TCGAATTAACCCTGCACCCGTCCACACCAGGAAGCCATTTAGTTCGACATAAAGCTCTCTTTAAATCGATTTCTGTAATCCTCCCCAACGAGAGGAGTAGCGCTAAATTCGACATGGCCATATCGAATTAGGCTAGGTGTGGATGGAAATCGACGCTAATAGCTCCGGGAGCTATCCCACAGTGCACCACTCTGTTGACGCTCTGGACAGCAGTCCGAGCTCGGATGCTCTGACCAGCCACACCCCCGGGAAAATTTGAATTCATTTTCCTGTCTGGGCAGTTTGAATCTCAGTTCCTGTTATGGACATCGAGGGGAGCTCAGCAGCAGTGGCAACGATGCAGAGCTCTCCAGCAGAGATGGCCGTGCAATCTAATAGAAAGAGGGCCCCAGCATGGACTGATCGGGAAGTCTTGGATCTCATCGCAGTGTGGGGCGATGAGTCCGTGCTTTCAGAGCTGCGCTCCAAAAGAAGGAATGCTAAGATCTACGAGAAGATCTCCAAAGCCATGGCAGAGAGAGGCTACAGCCGGGATGCAACGCAGTGCCGCGTGAAAATCAAGGAGCTGAGACAAGGCTACCAAAAAACCAAAGAGGCTAACGGACGCTCCGGATCCCAGCCCCACACATCCCGTTTCTACGAGGCACTGCATTCCATCCTGGGAGCGGCCGCCACCACTACCCCACCCCTGACCGTGGACTCCGAGGATGGGATATTGTCCGCGGCCGGTTCCTCAGCGGACGGGGAAGAGGAGGAAGGAGATGAGGAGGACGAGGCAGTCGACAGCGCTGGCACCGCTGATTTCCCCGACAGCCAGGAGCTCTTCATCACCCTTACCGAGATCCCCTACCAACCGTCCCCATCCCTTACCCCGGACACAGAATCAGGGGACGGATCAAGCAGTAAGTGCTGTAAACATGTAAACATTTATTTAAAACAGAACGGTAATATTTATACTATTAACAATGTATGTTTATAAAAGTGCTGTAAACTAGTAAAAAAGAATCAGGTGCAAAACAGGAATATTTACAAAGGTAACAAATGGGTTTTCATGATTTCTCTGTCTTAGGCTCTTCTCAATTTAGTCCCAAGTATTTTAAAACTTTTTCACAATGTCCGTTACTACATGATTCCCAGGCCCAAGACGCTCCACTCCATAGTCCCAGTGCACCTAGGCGAAAATCCGGTCAATGTGGCCGGGGATTGACGAGAAATCCTCGTAGGAGAACTCCTCGTAGGTCTCGTGGAGGTAGATCTCAAGCCTGTTGATCAGGTTCCGGGGTAGGGCGATCTTACTGGGCCCTCCGTGGTAGCAGACATGTCCCCTCCACGCTACAATCAGGTACTCGGGGATCATGGCCCGACATAGCATGGCGGCATACGGCCCCGGTTTCTGCATGCTTTCCCGCAGCATGCGTTCTCTCTGGGTGTCCGGGATCCTCAGAAGGGTGATGTCGCTCATGACGCCCTGCTTTGAATTAGGGAGGGGAATGTTAGTATTGGGACTGCTTTACAGCCACGCGGTGGAGGGAGAGGGGCAGCATACAGGGATCTTTCCCTGGGACAGCCGCGAGGGGGTGGGACAGGGGCAGAGTTGATGCTGTCCTGATTGCTGGCAGCAGAGACTGGCATTGCTTTCAATGTGAAAGGAGGCCAGTGCTACTGCTGGAGTTTTAAGCAGCCACAAGTCTCCGGCTTACCATGATTGCCCGCTCCAGAAGTTTTGGTCTCCAGCCACAGTTCTCTGAACAGTCCAAGACCTCCGCAAGTCCACAGGCACTGAAGGCGACGGCCGAAAATTCGACCTTGTCCTGAGTGCGCATGTGAGAGGTTCAGTGCATGGTCTTGTTCACAGAGAAAGACTAGGTTCTTTGTATACAATTTCATTTATCTGTCTCAGGAATTCACTCCCTTTTTAAAATTCACACAGACACATCTGCGACTGTCTCCCAACCCAGCCTGTCAGCACACTCCCAGAGGCTAGCGCAGATTAGGCGGAGGAAGAAGAAGATGCGTGAAGACATGTTCTCAGAACTAATGGGTTGCTCCCGAGCCCAGGCAGCCCAGCAGACACAGTGGAGGGAGAACTTGTCACAAATGCACCGAGCAGTCATGGAACGGGAGGAGAGGTGGCGTCAGGAGGACCAGCAGGCTACTGAAAAGCTGCTTGGACTAATGAGGGAGCAAACGGACACGCTCCGGCGCCTTGTGGATGTTCTGCAAGACCGGAGGCAGGAGGACAGAGCCCCGCTGCAGTCTATCTGTAACCGCCCTCACCCGCCACCAAGTCCCACACCACCCTCACCCAAAGTCCAAAGAAGGAGGGGCGGCAAGGGCCGTTAAAACTTTCAATCAACCCCTGCAGACTGCTCTAGCAGTAGAAGGCTGACATTCCCCAAAATTTCATAAGTCCTTTCCTACCCACCTCACACAAGCCCCCGTCCAAGTTTCACCCCCCACGTTTCATGTCTGGTTCGCAATAAAATGTTTGTTTCTGTCCATTACTGTTTCAGTCAGGTTCTTTTGAGGGAGAGTCTGTCTGGAGGGGGGGAAGGGGCTTGGTAATTGGACAGGACAGTGACCTTTAGCAGGGTACAGAGGCGGTGTCAGGTCCAGCATCAGGACACATACACAGTGCGGTCACTGGTTACCCTGGTCAGTCTTGGAGGTGGTTTTCATGTTCTGGGGGGGGGGTTGCTCTGTTACTTTGTGGTGGGGGAGGGCGGTTACAGATCTTATGCAGCGGTCCTTATCCTGGCTCACAGATCCACGCAGCAGGGGATCTGTAACCCTACCCCCCCTTCCAGAAAGTCACATAGCCGACACATACACACAGTCCCCCCCCAGGAGTGCTGGCAGGCTCCATTGAAATAACCAGTCCACCAGTGCGGAGCCTGTCATTCCGGGAGTTTAGAAGCATCATTTGCATCAGAACACTAAACCCGCCCCCCGCCACAGTCTGCGTCCCCGGTTTAAAATATTCCCGCGAAAACAGCAATACAGACAACGGTGTTCATTAACAAAATAGAACTGATTTTATTTTTTGGGAAGGGGAAGGGGGTGAAGGGGGTATGTAACTGGAGAGGATAGTCAAAATGAACTGGGTAAAGAAACGGGGGCAGGTTCAGCTTTTCTGTCCACAAACTGAAAAGTCACAGGTTGCCATGCTCACTCAGGAACCTAGCTTTCAAAGCCTCCCGGATGCACAGGGCGTCCCGCTGGGATCTTCTAATGGCCCGGCTGTCTGGCTGGGCGTAATCAGCAGCCAGGCTATTTGCCTCTAGCTCCCACCCCGCCATAAAGGTCTCCCCCTTGCTCTCACACAGATTGTGGAGCACACAGCAAGCTGCTATAACAATGGGGATATTGGTTTCACTGAGATGACAGCGAGTCAGTAAGCTTCTCCATCTCCCTTTGAGACGGCCAAAAGCACACTCCACCACCATTCTGCACTTGCTCAGACGGTAGTTGAACAGTTCTTTTTCTGTGTCCAGGGCGCCAGTATAGGGCTTCATGAGCCAGGGCATTAGCGGGTAGGCTGGGTCCCCGAGGATGACTGTAGGCATCTCCACATCCCCAAGAGTTATTTTGTGGTCTGGGAAGTAAATACCTTCCTGCAGCCGTCTAAACAGACCAGAGTTCCTGAACACGCGAGCGTCATGAACCTTGCCCGGCCATCCGACGTAGATGTTTGTAAACCGTCCCCGATGGTCCACCAGTGCTTGCAGCACCATTGAAAAGTAGCCCTTTCTATTGATGTACTGGCTGGCCTGGTGGTCCGGTCCCAGGATAGGGATGTGAGTCCCATCGATAGCCCCACCGCAGTTTGGGAATCCCATCGCGGCAAAGCCATCTATGATGACCTGCGCGTTTCCCAGGGTCACTACCTTTGGGAGCAGTACCTTGACGATTGCCTTGGCTACTTGCATGACAACAACCCCCACGGTAGATTTGCCCACACCAAAGTGGTTCGCGACTGACCGGTAGCTGTCCGGCGTTGCAAGCTTCCAGAGGGCTATGGCCACTCGCTTCTGGACAGTGAGGGCTGCTCGCATGCGGGTGTCCTTGCGCTTCAGGGCAGGGGACAGCAACTCACAAAGTTCGAGGAAAGTCCCCTTCCGCATGCGAAAGTTTCGCAGCCACTGGGATTCATCCCAGACCTGAAGCACTATACGGTCCCACCATTCCGTGCTTGTTTCCCGGGCCCAGAATCGCCGTTCAACAAAATCCACATGCCCCATTGCCAACGTCATGTCCTGGGCGCTGGGGCTCGTGGTTTCTGACAGCTCTGTGCCACTCTCCGACTTCAGGCTCTCACGGCGGTGCCGTAGCCTCCTCGCCCGATTTCTCTGCATCTGCCTCAGGGAAAGGTGTATGATAAGCTGCGAGGTGTTGAGAACGGCCACAAGTCCAGCGATGGTCGCAGCGGGATCCATGATCGCAGTGCTGTGGCGTCCGCGCTGTCACTGACCAGAAAAGTGCGCGAACTGATTTCCCGCCGGCGCTTTCATGGAGGGAGGGAGGGCGTTAGTGACGGACGGATGACGACAAATTTTTTTTACCCAGAAGGCATTGGCGGCTCGACCCAGAATTCCGATGGGCAGCGGGGACTGCGGGAACTGTGGGATAGCTGCCCACAGTGCACCGCTTCCAATATCGACGCTCGCCCCGTTAGTGTGGACTCACAAAGTCGAATTACTGTCCTTAGTGTGTCCTTAGTGTGGACACACACGTTCGACTTTGCAATATCGATTCCACATATTCGATTTAAGTAAAATCGAATTACCCTCGTAGTGTAGACATACCCT
>NW_020694394.1:0-9084 GCF_002925995.2 Terrapene triunguis
TTGTGCTAAAAAGGTTTCATATGTCTGCAACTATGTCTCCAGCAGCACTGAGTATGCACTCTGAGCACAGCCCAAGTAGACAGCACCTATTTTTGCTGGTGATTGCTACAGCCAGCTTCCTTATCCCCAACACAGTCTAGTTATATCACTGGATGTCTACCCCGTCCCTTGTGGCAAAGTGACTCACCAACTGGTGCACTGCCTTGTGGGTAGAGGTGGCATTGCAGGTTTTTTATCTGTAGTCCTACTGACCAGGTCTGTTGATGGTCCCTTTTTGCCTTGTGACTCAGCCCTCACCCCTTTCAGGGTAAGCCAAGGTTTTCACCCACTAGTCCCAGGACCTGCCACCAGCTTGATAGCTCTGGCCAAAGCCTTAGAGTCCATCTGGCCCCTTGTTTTGGGGGTCTTCTTGCTGATGCCCCCAGTGAGGCTGCAGGAGAACCCAGTCCCTCCCTGTGCCCTGGGTTCCAGGCCAGGGAACCTTGTAGCAAATGGTTAAGGTCTGTCTGGTCAGACTTCTTGTTTCTTCCCCTGGGCTACTTCCTATGTCAGCCCACCTTCTCCCCAGGGGGCTCATATTCTCAGCAGGAGGGGGCATGACATGGGGTTTGCCCTAGGGTCAAGTGTCCAGTTTCATTTCTCAAGGCAACAAAGGAAAGGAAACTAAATTAACAGCAATAAAGAGCAGTACCAACTTCTCTGTCCTACCAGGATCCTCCAGCCATTTCTACTACTGCTTTGTAAGCCAAAGGTAGCTTGGCTATCTGCTGTGCTCCTTTCTGGGAGCTCAGAGGCAGAAGCCTGCCACCTCCACAGGCAGGGACCTTCTGAAGTGAGCTGCTCTTACTTTAAGGCTCCTCCTCAATACTGGCATGTCTTGCAGTTGCAGTGGGGTGGGGACAGAGGCAGGGTCTGCCTGAACCCAAAGCTGCATTTTAACCCCCTCTTTCCTGGTGCAGGGTTTGTACACCCCATCACATCCCTCAGAACTCACGAGTTTCCGACTTTCTCCACACAAGAGAACATCATGCTTGTTCTGGTGGAAAATGCAAAGTAGTGAAACCTGTGCAACAAAATACAAATGTTCAGACCATGATCACTGTATCGGAATTATGAGCCCTGTGCTGCAAAGTTTACCCAGGTGAATAGTTTCAGTGCCTTGAACAGGACTACAACCATGACTAAGTGTTGCAAGACTGGGTCCTGTGTTCTGAACATGATTCTATTTTTGGCATATGTGACTAGAGTCCTGGATGCACAGAGGTGCCTCAGTGAGAAATACTTTGAGGGATGAGCATCTACTGGGCCTTGAGAATAGCAGATAAAGGAGGGGGGGGGGGAATGAATGGGCTTAGTGATAAAAGTCACATAACAAGCCCCACATCCATATATTTGAATATTTATTTTGATTTATTCAAGTTTTGATAGCCCCCAAAGAGCACTTCTAAGTGCTTAATTTGCTTTGCTCCATTGATTTTAATTACTCTTGCCCTAAGCTCGCAAGCCTGATGAACATGGAAAACTTGTTTTAAAAAAGGGGAGGCGGGGCTGTTCGTTCACCACGCAGAATTTCTTAAACTCCTGGAGTTCTGCTCATACCACAAACCCATGTCATGGGGATACAACAACCCCCTGGTATGTACACGCACTGGACAAACAGAAGAAGCCCCCTCCATAGCAAAAGTGTTGATATACAGCATACCGTACTTCACGCTCAGGGCTTTCAGGAGGGCTGCTCATCCACAATTCCAAATGAAGTCATTAGGAGTTGCAGTGCTCAGCACCTCTGAAAACATGTCCCCAGGTGTCGCATGTTGGGCACCCAAAAACTGAACCAATTTTCAAAATGGTGTCACCTGTCTAAGTAGTAGCATTAGGTGCTCTGGCAACTTGGGAAGCAGGAGGTAGCACTGCACAGGGGAGAATAAACATTCCTCCCTATATCCAAGACTCTACATCTCCCACAGAGCTTGTTAAATGGGGGAAGTCTCAGGATATATATTTTCTGACAAGGATTCAAGATCATGTGACAAATACATTTACACAGCAAATGATGGAGATGGTATACAGAGGCAATGAAGCTTTTAGACTGTGCTGGAGGGGATGTTGTCTACACATGAGGTTAGAACTACTGTATTTCCCCCACCAGGAAGAACTAGTTCAAATCTAGGCAGGGTTGGCTGAGCCTTTAATCCTCAAGGTAGGCAAGTGGAGTTCAATGCAGTTTAATGTGTAGATTTTTCAGATAAGACCTAACAAGCTGAACTCCCTGTCAGTTCTCTGTGGATATTAAAGAGCTCATGCTGCATCTGTAAGAACAAGGGTTTGCCCTGGTGTTTTGTACAAAATTTCTCCTTCTCCTCAACATGGCACATCATTCCGTACACCAGCTGATCATTGCCTTCCAGCCCAATGGCTGCTGCAGTTCAGTGATGCTGTCTCTATCTAATCTAAGTATTGCTAAGAGGCTTATCACCAAGGTACTGAAGAATGATAACATTTCTAAAGTGCTTCAGGATGAAAGGTGAGTTATAAAAGATAAATATTACCATAGTCTCTACTTCGCTGGAAGACACTGAATCAGGACAGCCTTTTTAATGGGGCCTCCTCAAGATCTATTAAGCCTGATGATAATGAATGGCAATGACTGCTGCTTAACTTGGCATAAATTCCACTTAATAAAGATGAATTTAGCTACTGCCAAGTTGTTAAGAGGTGTTTAACCAGGTGTTAAATCGGTGTAAAATTTTAAGCTCCGGTTCTTTTAATACAGAGTTGATAAATATAACGGTTAAGAAATATATTTCTCTGGCTGCTTCCATTAAGGAGGATGTCTGAGGGTACAGAAAGTGAGTCACTGCTCCACTCCAGCTGGGCTGCAGCTGTGTGCGCAAAACAGCAGAATGTGGGATCTACACAGAGATCCAGATGCCTTGGATAAGATACATTGGATTTGTACTTTTCTATTTCCATAGAAATAGTATCAAAACAGGAGACCCGTGTGCCACCTTCATCAAGGAAGTTTCAAGATACTGATCAGCCTTAACTAATCAGTGGTTAAGCCCTTGCTTAAGAAGCTATCGTTTGACATTAATGACCCTTCAATTACCTCCATCTCATTCTGACCCTTCCCTTTCTGGTTACTGAGAAGGTCATATACTTTAGGTCATAGTTAATTAAATCTTGTATATAAGTAACCATGGATTTCTAACATCTGTAAGTATGAAATGGGTTAGCCTTATAAATAATCTACAAGAAAGGACTGATTTGCATTAGCAAGTAAAAATGCTGAGAATGCTTAGTTGCAAGAGTCTAAAAGGGAATACACACACATCCATTAAAGTAGCTCATTAAGAGCATTCAGCATCAGAGTATCACACATCCTTCTAATCAATCCATTTTAATTGGCAGGAGGTAAAAAAAGTCTGTGTGTTTTACTGCAACCCATTTTAGCCATAATAGATTATTAAGGATGGCACTGTGCAAAGAAACTGTAGACCGCTTACATATTCGATAATAAAGAACCTCACAAAACAACAATATCAACAATATTTATATCATCCAATGGCTGCACTTTTAGGGAGCCCAATCAAGAGTCAAAGATGAAATGACTGCCTACTAACTTTGGTCTCTGCTCTCTGTGCTGTGCATAGGAGAATATACCCAAGGGACAAATTGTGGTGGCAGGGCTGTGCAAAGGGGTAAAAAGCTATACAAATTCCTCCCAGCCCCAGTGTGTGGCTGCCTTTCTTCCATCCATAAAAAAGGAAGTGGCGCCATGGACATGTAAGCAAGGAGGAAAGAGGCATACTAAGTAACAGACACCTCTACCGAAATACAGTAACTCCTCACTTAAAGTCGTCCCGGTTAACATTGTTTCATTGTTACGTTTCTGATCAATTAGAGAACATGCTCGTTTAAAGCTGTGCAATGCTCCCTTATAACGTTGTTTGGCAGCCGCCTGCTTTGTCCAGTGCTTGAAGGAAAAGCAGCCCGTTGCAGCTAGCTGGTGGGGGCTTGGAACCAGGGTGGACCAGCAGCCCCCCTATCAGCTCCCCGCTCCCATAAGTTCCCTATGCAGCAGCTGCCCAGCAGGCTATCAATTACCGGCAGTTCAGCTGTCCCTCCTGCCACTGCCATGTGCTGCTCCTGCCCTCTGCCTTGGAGTTGCTTCCGGGAGCCTCCTGCTTGCTGTGCAGGGGAGGGGGGGAAAGAAAGGGGCTAATGTCAGGGTGTCCCTGCCCCCCGCTTACCCTTCTCCATATAGAGCAGGGTGGGGACAGGACATGGCTCAGGACGGAGAGAGCTTGCTGGCCGCAGCTGCTGTCTGAACTTCCTGATCTTTTTAAAGGCAATGTACTTAGAGTGGGGTCAGCGTACTTAAAGGAGCAATGCACATCTCTCTCTCACACACACAGGGTGTGTGTCTCTGTCTGCCATGCTGTCTCCCCTCTCTCCATTCGTGCTGCTTTGTAGAGTGTGAGGCTACATTCACAACAATGTGTTAACCCTTGAGGGCTCAGCCTAGTTCATCATTTAGCAGTAAGGCATTCCCTGGGAAATATCCCACCCTCTTCCACCCTCTGACTTCACCACCTCAACCACGCTTCACAATCATCATTGCTTTGTACAGTATTAAATTGTTTAACTTATACTGTGTGTATGAAAAAAATTTCCCTGGAACCTAACCCTCCCCCCCATTTACATTAATTCTTATGGGGAAATTGGATTTGCTTAACATTGTTTTGCTTAAAGTCACATTTTTCAGGAACATAACTACAACGTTAAGTGAGGAGTTACTATATTGGGAAAACTGCAGTAAAAGCAGTAGAAATACAACAATGATTGGAGCAGCCTTATTCCTGTTGTGTGCTCTGTGATCTTGCATCAGAAGAGCCTGAGTGAACCATGGGCAGACACTGCCATCAGCATCACCACTAGACTGGCCACTCTGGGAATAGGGGAAGAGAAGGAGCATGCAGAGGAAGAGTCTGTCCACAAAACTGGTTGGAGAACTGCAGGATTGGGGCATCAAGTAACGGCTGCCACTACCTTTGCTGCCCACATACCTGCCTGCTCCACGTACCTGATGAGCTGCTGGATTGGGAGACAATGTGTCATCCCCATCTTTCACTCAGCTGTGGAATTTTTTGTACTACCATGTCCTCCTCCACACAGTTTTGTCCAGGGTGGTAATACATGGGCACAAACATCAAAGTGGGATTATTATAATATTTATATTATAGTTAGTGACATTAATGAATGTGTTTATATAAATGCTGTCCAGCATATTTTCCTATAATCATGTTTTTGATGGAATAATGCTAACTTAGCTTTTTCCTCCAGAAATGACAATAATAATCCTCAGTAAATAGGAAAAGTAACAACTTTCCTATGAGCCTCGGGTAATAAAACAGTGTGTGCTAAATGAACTCCTGCTATAATTCCATTGATATTATTTGTAATACACCAGGGATGCAGTGGGCACAGCACAGTGAAAGCCCTAAATAAGGCAAAGCTCTGCTATCTCAGAATCTCTTTCTTCAGTCCCTTTTTACCACAAGGTCAGCTATGCTCTGAGAGGAAACTGACTGAGAAAACTCAGGTTCAAACTCAATGGGGTAAGGAGGCAACGAGTTCTCTGTGGTGTTCCATACTTCCTATGAAGTTCACACTAGTACTCACGCTAGGCCAGAGTCTTGTCAATTTTAGAGTGTTGCAAGATTCATTGATCTAGGCGGATGTTTCCTAAATAGCTGTCTAGTCAAATGTCTCCCTGACAATGCTCTATTGAGAGTAGTCAAGTATCAGGATTTGATCACTGTAAGAAAGGGGCTTGAATGGGGTGAAGAGAAGAAAGGTTCTTCCTTTTAAAGAATAAACTGATAAACATTATTTTGAAGGTCACACAGATACTATCTGATGGGAGTGAATAAAATATTTTACTATTATAAGGACAAAAACACTATATTTCCCCCACTTTCAATTGTTGTAGTCTTCAGTGCTCAGAATGTGCTACAATATATTTTTCCTTTCATGAAGAATATCAAAAAAACAGAACATGTAAACTTGGGATCCTCCTTTCTCAGAGGTTCCCTCTCAAGGCAGTCCCTTGTGTTTTGATAGCTGCTGTTCTAATGCCTCCTGTCCTCCTACATTATCAATGACATTTAAAAGCTGCCCTGCCTCTATGGTATATAATGTGGATGAATATTAGGTGAAGTGAGGGAAAGCCAGGCTTGCAAAATTGACAGACGAAAAAAAGGCAAAAGTTGCAAACTGTCAAATCTTACAGCTGGGAAGGTTTCCTCTCCTGCCCTTCATCAGATGACAGGGACAGAATGCAAATGACTGTTTGCAGCAGTGATTCTTTAACTTTTTATAATATGGAACACTTATTAAATTAGGGGGCACCAGATGGACAACTCCCTTCTTAATCATCCGAACAAGATAGTTGATGAAAAGAGAACAAGCTGACACAATTTAGGTGGACTTTCAAAAAGACTTTGACAAAGTTCTGCACAAGAGGCTAAATACATTTAATAGTCACTGGGTGAGAGGTAAAATAAATGGTCAATTTTCAACAAGGCAAAAGGTTATCACATAGAGCCCCTAAGACTAGTGGGGTTGAACATATTTATTCATGATTTGGAAAAGAACGAACAGTGAGATGGCAAACATTGTAGATGACACAATCATTTAGGATATTCAAGACGTGAGAAAACTGTGAGGAACTTCAAAGGGCCCTAACAAAGTTAAATAGATGGGCAGCATGATGACAGAGGATATTCAGCATTGACAAATGCAAGGTAATGTACATAGGAAGGAATCATTTGAACAATTACTTCACATTACTAGGTTCTAAATTGCTTGTAACCACAAAGGGAAAACAGTTGGATGTCACTGTGGACTCTTAATGAAAACCTCTAGTCAGTTCAAAGCAGTGGTCAAAAAAGTAAACAAAATGGTAGGCTGTATAAGGAATGGGATAGAAAATACTGAAATGATAATATCCTTATATAAATGAATAGTTCACCCTCATCTAGAACAGTGTGTTCAGTTCTGGTCAAGCTATCCCAAAAAAGATATCGCACCAACAGAAGGGATTCAGAATGGGTAAGAAAATGTTAAGAGGTATCGAGAGAAATCCATATCAGGAGAGACTGAAAAGACTGGGACTGTTTAGAGAGTAAATTCATAACATGGTATATGTACAGAGAGATAAATAATGAATTGTATAGCACACTTAAATCAGGTGCTCCTATTTACCCCCATCTATAATACAAGAACAAGGAAACATGTCATTAATTTGAATGGTAGCAAATTTAAAACTGATACAAGGAAATACTTTAAAAAATGTACAAGTAATCTCTGGAACTCATTGCTACTAGATATTGGAGCCAAGAGCTTAATAGGATTAATAAAAGGATTAGCCATTTACACAGAGAAGAATATTTACAGGTATAAACACATTTTCAGAAGAGGTGTGGATCTTTATGTCATAAGCTGGCAGGGCTAGGAATAATCTCTTTTTCTGGGGAGGTTATTACTTAACTGTCCACTACAGAGTTGTTTTGCACCTTCCCTTGATGCAGCTGGTAATAGTCATTGACACAGACAGAATACTGGACAAGATGGACCACTAGTTCAATTTAATATGGTGTTTCCTATCCTCTCAGTAATGATTCAACACCATTCATGTAGTAACTATAGCATCTGAATAAGGGGAAAAAGTAATATAAGACAGTATACAGGAAACAAATTAAATGAAAACAAAGGAAATAAAAAAAGGGTCCAACTCCTTATTTACATTTCCCCTATTTTGTATCTTTGCTATTTATTTTCCCTCCCTAATTGAAAAGCTTTATGTTTATTAGCATTGAATCTCTCCTCCTTGCCTGTAGTCCCCACTCTAATGCATCCAGACCATTTTGCAATTTTTTTCTGTCCTCCTGTATGCTAGCTTTGAAATTTGATGCCCTTGGCAAATCACAATTAAATTTACACCAGTGAAGCACACAAAGCAGCTGCAGACTGCAGAATCCATTAATGTATCTGGAAAGCCTAAAAGGCTAATAAGATTGGGCTACAACTAGCAAGAAACATCACTGCTTGAAGGTGCACAGATGTTGAAGACTGACAGAGGTTTTATCATTTTAACAGATACAGCTTTGTGGACTACCTGGAAATGCCGTCTGGACCACCAATGAGAACCATTGGGTTACAGTAAAAATAGATACGCTTTCATAACTGGGTACTGTAATCCATCTTTTAGTCTAAAATAAATTTGATTGAAAATCGTCCTTTAAATACATTAGAGAAGTGGTTACCTGAAATGGAGACTAGACTTATTAAAACATACTTTACACCATGTAGGGAGCCAGGGTGGCTGCCCTCCGAACCGGAGGTAAAAGGGCCTTTCTCTCAGCCGGAGTGGGCGGGGCCAGCCCAAGCTAGCTCCACCCCCCGGAAGGGGAGGGGTGGAACAGGAAGTATAAAGGGCGGGGCCCTTAGCTCAGTCAGAGCAGCACCAAGGAGGGAGGCAGACGCAGACCGCGGGCTGCTCCCTTCAGATCCTGCTGCCGCGCCAGGGGAGGCCCTGGACCAGTGGAAACCGCACCGGGAGGACGGACTGGGGCTGCCAGGACTGCCCGCTGCCGAGTACCCAGGGGAACTGGAGGAGCCGGAGTGGGAGCTGGAGCTGCCAGCAGCCAAGGACTGGGGGGAGCTGGAGGAGCCTGAGCCTGAGGAGGAGCTGGAGCTGCCAAGAGCGGACTACCCCGACGCACTGACGGGATCAGAGGGATCCGGACGAGCGATCGGGTAGGAAGTAGCCCAGGGACAAAGCTGCACAGTGGTGAGTCTGTATCACGGAGGGACCCCGCTGATCCAGTGGCGGGACCCTCGTCCTGCCACCGTCAGGGCCCTGGGCTGGAACGCAGTGGTGTAGGGTGGGCCTGCGTTCCCCTACCCGGCCGAGCCACGCCGGGACCTTTGCCGGCGCTCCCCTGCTTGAGGGGCGCGCTGCTGACCATTACCGGCGCTCCCCTGCCTGAGGGGCGCGCTACTGACCTTTGCCGGCGC
>NW_020694394.1:9094-14401 GCF_002925995.2 Terrapene triunguis
TTGCCGGCGCTCCCCTGCCTGAGGGGCGCGCTACTGACCTTTGCCGGTGCTCCCCTGCCTGAGGGGCGCGCTACAGACTCTGGCTGGCAGCCTTTCCGCTGCTAATTCCCCGCTGGCGGAGGCGTAACCCCGGCCAGCCCGTGACGACGTAGCTCCCCACCGCCCCCTAGCGGGTAGGCGGACCGACACCGATCACAAGTGGTGGAGAATGCGGGCAGCGCCCCCTATCCCTGCCGGAAGGGATTAGAGCAAGGAGGCAGAGACAGCCCCAAACGGAAGATGGAGATGGAGAGGCTTATCAAGGCGCTGGCTGAGACTCAGCAGCAGCAGCAGCAACAACTCATACAGCAGCTGGGTACCCACCAGCAGCAGTTGCTTCAAACCTTGGGGGCCCAGCACCGCGAACAACAGACCCAATGTTTCCAGCAACTTGCCACCCTGTGGCCGAGCCCCGGTGGGCCCCAGCCGGGCGGGGCGAACACCCCCAACCCCCCCACTCCACCAATCCGTCTGGCCAAGATGGGGCCGGAGGATGACCCAGAGGCTTATCTGGTGACCTTCGAGCGGGTTGCTGCAGTAGCTGGTTGGGCCCCGGACCAATGGGCAACCCTGCTGGCCCCCTATTTAACGGGGCCGGCCCAGAAGGCTTACCGGGGGCTACCAGACGATGAGGCCCGTGTTTACGCCAGCGTAAAAGCAGCTATCCTGGATGCCTTTGACATCACCCCGGAGACCTTTCGGCGACGGTTTCGGGGAAAGCCTTACCCCCCGGGTGCCCGGCCCCGGGCCGTGGCCCAGGAATTAAAGGATGCAGCGTGCCGATGGCTACAACCCGAGCATCGAACTGTGGCTGAGGTGACAGAACAGATCATCCTCGAGCAGTTCGTGCATATCCTCCCGACTCCAGGGAGGGCGTGGGTGTTGCGGCACCGACCTCAAACTCTAAGTGCAGCTGTCACACTTATGGAGAACTTTCTAGAGGCCGAGGCCCCAATAGGACCGACAGCCCGACCCCCAAGTTCTGGATCCGGCGCTCAGAAGCCGGAAAGGGGGTCCACCCCCAAAGTCGACGTGCCAACTCGAGCCCGACGACCCAACGGAGGCGGCACTACTTTCTCCCGACGGCCCGAGGCTCCACAACCCGCGCCGTCCGGACGCTGGACCCGTCCATCGGGCCCCGGCCAACCCCGGGGCCACCCGGGTGACCCTGTACGGTCGGGGCGCACAGAGGTAGGACCCTGCTTTCGGTGTGGCGAGTACGGTCACCTGCAACGAGACTGTACAGCGATGGAATGCGATTTTGGCCGGGTGTACACCGGGGAGCGCCGGGCCCGCCCGCCGTCCGCGGCCAAATTGACGGCCCCCATGAGTATTGCCGGGACACCCGTTGTGGGTCTAATTGATTCGGGCTGTGGGCAGACTCTCGTCCGCCAGTCCCTCCTCCCGGATACCGAGCAGATCGTCGGGGAGGTACGGATACAGTGTATACATGGAGATGTTAAACCGTACCCCACCGTTCAGGTCCCTCTCACGGTGAACGGGGCAACCCAGTTAATGAACGTGGCGGTGGCCCCATCCCTGGCCTACCCAATCATCCTGGGCCGGGACTGGCCAGACTTCGTCGAGGTGCTCCGGTCCCTATCTCCGGAAGAGGCGTTGGAGGGAGCTTCCTCTGCGACGGACCCAGGCCCCGGGCTGTGTCCGGACCCCGGCGTTGACCCATCCCTTTCACCCGGACAGGGCGGCCCGGAGACGGGGGGCCCCCCGGTGGACGTTAGGGACTTTAGCCGAGACCAAAGGGAGGACCCTACGCTCCGGTTTGCCTATGAACAGCTGGCACGGGTAGAGGGGAAGGTTGTGGAGGCCCAGCGGGCTACCCAATGGCCTAGATTTGAACTCAAGCAGGATCGTCTCTACCGCGTGGAGCAGGACCCTCAAACCCGAGAGGTCCGGACCCAACTCGTGGTTCCCCGCATTCATCGACGGGCGGTCCTAAGGCTAGCCCATGACATCCCGGCCGCAGGCCATTTAGGACCGGCGAAAACCGCGGCTAGAGTCCTCGCCAAGTTCTTCTGGCCCGGCGTCCATCGAGAGGTGAAGGATTACTGCGGGTCATGCCCGGACTGCCAACACGCCGCCCCGGCCGGGGTCCGGAAGGCCCCCCTGGTTCCGCTACCAACAGTGGGCGTTCCGTTTGAACGAGTAGCGATGGACCTGGTCGGACCCTTCCCGAAAAGTCAGGCGGGCTACCAATATATCCTTGTCTTGATGGACTACGCCACCCGCTTCCCTGAGGCTGTCCCCTTAAGGAGTATCACGGCCCGCACTATTGCAGCAGAGCTCGTGAAAATCTTCGCCAGGGTAGGTCTCCCTCGGGAGATACTTACTGACCAAGGGACCAACTTCACCTCTAAGTTGTTCCGTCAAGTATGTGCCCTGCTAGGGATTAAGAAACTGCAAGCCTCAGTTTACCATCCCCAAACGGATGGGTTAGTCGAACGTTTTAATCGGACCCTGAAGGGAATGTTACGACGCTTCCCCACCCAGGACCTCCGTCAGTGGGATCAACTACTTCCCCCTTTACTACTGGCGGTTCGGGAAGTTCCACAGGCTTCCACGAAGTTCTCTCCATTTGAGCTCCTCTATGGGCGAAGGCCCCGCGGAGTGATGGATCTCCTGAGGGAAACTTGGGAACATACACCATCCTCAACGCAGGGCCTCTTACAATACGTCTTGCAGCTGCAGGAGCGGCTGGCCCGGGCGGGTGAACTTGCGAGGGAGAACTTAAACACGGCCCAAAGGGGCCAGGAGCAGCAGTATAATCGGGGCACCCAGGTCCGATCATTTGCCCCCGGGGACCGAGTTCTCCTCCTGCTCCCCTCGGAGGAATCAAAACTGTTTGCCCGTTGGCAGGGCCCGTATGAGGTCCTTCGCCAAGTGGGGCCTGTCAATTACGAAATCCGGCAGCCTGATCACCGGAAGGGAAAGCAGATTTATCACATAAATCTTTTAAAACCCTGGCGGGAACGGGAAGGACTACTAATTGCCCCATACCCGCCTGAACCAGACCTCGGGCCACAACTCCCCGAAGAGTCTGATAGTGGGGAACCACAGCTAGCCGAGACGCTCACTGCCGAGCAGCGGGAACAAGCCCTCTGCCTAGTGAAGGCATTCCCCAGGACCTTCACCCCAAAGCCCGGACGGACTACGCTCGCCTACCATGCAATCCAGACCGACCCCGGGGTGGTGATCCGAGAGACGACCCGGCCATTGCCTAGGCGAATGCGAGAGGCCGTGGAGGAGGAAGTCCAGGCCATGTTGGAACTGGGTGTTATTGAGCGTTCCCAGAGCGAATGGCGGAGCCCCGTCGTCCTCGTTCCAAAGCCAGATGGGAGCCGGCGGTTTTGTATTGACTTTCGGAGAGTCAACGACATTTCAAAGTTTGATGCATATCCAATGCCCCGCGTCGATGAGCTCCTCGACCGGCTTGGAGAAGCCTGCTATATCACCACATTAGATCTCACCAAGGGGTACTGGCAGATCCCCTTGGAACCCCGATCTAAGGAGAAGACCGCGTTTGCCACCCCTTCCGGCCTGTACCAGTTTACTCGGATGCCTTTCGGCCTCCATGGGGCCCCCGCAACCTTCCAGCGCTTGATGGATCGGATTTTGCAACCTCACACCAAGTACGCCGCCGCCTACCTGGATGATGTGGTTATCTATGGCAGTAACTGGGAGGAACACCTCAACCGAGTGGCGGCTGTCCTCCGGGACCTCCGCGCCGCCGGCCTCACAGCCAATCCCAAGAAATGCCGAATCGGGCGGGAAGAAACCACTTATCTGGGGTACACCCTGGGGCACGGACAGGTACGCCCCCTCATCGGGAAGGTTCAAGCACTCCAGGAATGCCAGGCACCCACCACGAAGAGGCAGGTGCGTCAATTCTTGGGCCTAGCTGGCTATTACCGGCGGTTCGTACCCCACTTTGCAACTATTACGGCCCCTTTAACAGAACTCCTGACCAAAGATAGCCCCCGCAGAGTGTGCTGGTCTGATGACTGCGAGCGGGCCTTTCAAACTGTCAAAGACCGCCTGTGTAGCGAGCCTGTACTCTTCAGCCCGGACTTTGATCGTGACTTCATTGTCCAGACCGATGCCTCCGGCGTGGGGCTTGGCGCGGTCCTCTCACAGGAGGTGGACGGGGAGGAGCACCCTATTGTTTACATCAGTCGGAAACTGTTCCCCCGGGAGCGAAATTACTCCGTCCTGGAGAAGGAGGCCCTAGCTGTTAAGTGGGCGGTTGATGCTCTCCGCTACTACCTCCTCGGGGCCCCCTTTATACTGGTCACAGATCATGCACCCCTGAAGTGGCTCAACAAGATGAAGGACGCGAATGCCCGCCTTCAGCGATGGTATCTTACGCTACAAACCTACGCCTTCACGATCCGCCATCGGGCGGGACGGGATAACGCCAATGCGGACTTTTTCTCCCGTCTGGGGGAGGCTGAGGACGCCAGCTCCGAGGTTCGGGAGCTGGATTTGAGGGGTGGGGTATGTAGGGAGCCAGGGTGGCTGCCCTCCGAACCGGAGGTAAAAGGGCCTTTCTCTCAGCCGGAGTGGGCGGGGCCAGCCCAAGCTAGCTCCACCCCCCGGAAGGGGAGGAGTGGAACAGGAAGTATAAAGGGCGGGGCCCTTAGCTCAGTCAGAGCAGCACCAAGGAGGGAGGCAGACGCAGACCGCGGGCTGCTCCCTTCAGATCCTGCTGCCGCGCCAGGGGAGGCCCTGGACCAGTGGAAACCGCACCGGGAGGACGGACTGGGGCTGCCAGGACTGCCCGCTGCCGAGTACCCAGGGGAACTGGAGGAGCCGGAGTGGGAGCTGGAGCTGCCAGCAGCCAAGGACTGGGGGGAGCTGGAGGAGCCTGAGCCTGAGGAGGAGCTGGAGCTGCCAAGAGCGGACTACCCCGACGCACTGACGGGATCAGAGGGATCCGGACGAGCGATCGGGTAGGAAGTAGCCCAGGGACAAAGCTGCACAGTGGTGAGTCTGTATCACGGAGGGACCCCGCTGATCCAGTGGCGGGACCCTCGTCCTGCCACCGTCAGGGCCCTGGGCTGGAACGCAGTGGTGTAGGGTGGGCCTGCGTTCCCCTACCCGGCCGAGCCACGCCGGGACCTTTGCCGGCGCTCCCCTGCTTGAGGGGCGCGCTGCTGACCATTACCGGCGCTCCCCTGCCTGAGGGGCGCGCTACTGACCTTTACCGGCGCTCCCCTGCCTGAGGGGCGCGCTACTGACCTTTGCCGGCGC
>NW_020694395.1:0-5430 GCF_002925995.2 Terrapene triunguis
TGTCAAGGCTGGATCCCCACTTTGAACTTTAGGGTTCAAATGTAGGGGCCTGCATGAAAACTTCTAAGCTTATCTACCAGCTTAGCTTTGGTCCGCTGCCACCATCACAAGAATTCCCTCCCTGGGAAGCCTTGAGAAACCTTTCACCAATTCCCTGGTGAACACAGATCCAAACCCCCTTGGATCTTAAAACAAGGAGAAGTTAACCATCCCCCCTCCTTCCTTCCACCCTCCTTTCACCAACTCCTGGTGAATACAGATCCAAACCCCCTTGGATCTTAAACAAGGAGAAATCAATCTGGTTCTTAAAAAAGAAGGCTTTTAATTAAAGAAAAAGGTAAAAATCATCTCTGTAAAATCAGTATGGAGAATACTTTACAGGGTAATCAAACTTAAAGAGCTCAGAGGACCCCCCTCTGTCTTAGGTTCAAAGTACAGCAAACAAAGATACACACTCTGGTAAAAAGGTACATTTACAAGTTGAGAAAACAAAGTAAATCTAAGACGCCTTGCTGTCTTTTTACTTACTAGTTTGAAATAGGAGAGACTTGTTTAGAAAGATGGGGAAAACCTGGATTGATGTCTGGTCCCTCTCAGTCCCAAGAGCGAACAACCCCTTAAAACAAAGAGCACACACAAAAACCTTTCCCCCCCCAAGATTTGAAAGTATCTTGTCTCCTTATTGGTCCTTGGGTCAGGTGTCAGCCAGGTTACCCGAGCTTCTTAACCCTTTACAGGTAAAAGGATTTGGAGTCTCTGTACACAGAGAGCTGTTACCCTTCCCTTCATAGTTATGACACGCCCCCCAAATCACAGATAGTGTTGGACGTTCGGTTCCACACTGGCTGTGATTTCTTCCTGGAGTTCTAGGAGAAAACAGAGTTAATAAGACACATGTACCTTTAGACATACTACTGATTATATAAAAACTAACAATATGTTTCATTCCAAGAACAATTGTTAACCAGTTAACTCTGGGAAACTTTCCCGGGAGAGTGCATCAGCCACTTTGTTAGAAGCTCCCGAAATGTGTTGTATTTCAAAATCAAAATCTTGGAGAGCTAAACTCCACCGAAGAAGTTTTTTGTTATTTCCCTTGGCGGTATGAAGCCACTGTAGCGCAGCATGGTCTGTTTGTAGTTGGAAACGCCGTCCCCAAACATATGGGCGTAGCTTTTCCAGCGCGTACACAATGGCGTAGCATTCCTTTTCGCTGATTGACCAGTGACTTTCCCTCTCAGACAGTTTTTTGCTGAGAAACACGACAGGATGGAATTCTTGATCCGGTCCTTCCTGCATTAAAACTGCTCCCACGCCTCTCTCGGAAGCATCTGTGGTTACTAGGAACGGTTTGTCAAAGTCTGGGGCCCTTAGCACAGGGTCAGACATGAGTGTTGCCTTAAGCTGGTTAAAGGCCTTTTGACACTCATCAGTCCACTGAACTGCATTTGGCTGTTTCTTTCTGGTTAGGTCTGTCAGCGGGGCGGCGATTTGGCTGTAGTGTGGTACAAATCGCCTATAATATCCGGCCAAGCCTAAGAAGGATTGGACCTGTTTCTTTGACTTTGGAACCGGCCACTTTTGGATAGCATCCACTTTGGCCTGTAGGGGATTTATAGTTCCTTGACCCACCTGGTGCCCCAGGTACGTCACTCTGTTTTGGCCTATTTGACACTTTTTAGCCTTAACAGTTAGTCCTGCCTGTCGGATGCGCTCGAAGACTTTTCCCAGGTGCTCCAGGTGTTCTGTCCATGAATCAGAAAAAATGGCCACATCATCGAGGTAGGCAACTGCAGATTCTCCCAATCCCGCTAGGAGACCATCTACAAGTCTTTGGAAGGTGGCGGGTGCATTTCGCAACCCGAAAGGGAGTACATTGAATTCGTACACCCCTGCCTGGGTGACGAAGGCTGACCTTTCCTTAGCGGGTTCATCTAGTGGTACTTGCCAGTACCCTTTGGTTAAGTCTAAAGTAGAGATGAATTGGGCATGTCCCAATTTTTCCAATAGCTCATCTGTGCGTGGCATTGGATAGTTGTCAGGACGAGTTACAGCATTTAGCTTACGGTAGTCCACGCAAAAGCGTATTTCCCCATCTGGTTTGGGAACTAGAACCACTGGAGATGCCCATGCACTGGTAGAGGGGCGGATTATACCCATCTGTAGCATGTCCTGGATCTCCCTTTGTATAGCAGCTTGGGCATGAGGTGACTCCCGGTAGGATGGGGTTCTAATTGGGTGAGCATTACCTGTGTCAATGGAGTGGTATGCCCGTTCGGTCCGTCCTGGAGTGGCTGAGAAAATCGGTGCAAAGCTTGTGCACAGCTCCTTGATCTGCTGTCGCTGCAGACGTCCCAGGGTCGTGGAGAGGTTCACCTCTTCCACGCCACCATTCCTTTTTCCTTCGTAGTAGACACCTGCCGGCCACTCCGCGTCATCTGTTTCCTGGGCTGTAAACTGGCAAACGTTTAATCCTCTGGAATAAAAGGGCTTAAGAGAATTAACATGGTATACCTTAGGCTTTATGTTGGAGGTGGGGGAGGCTATGAGATAGTTAACAGCTCCTAGGCGCTCCTGGACCGTGAATGGTCCTTCCCACGACGCTTCCATTTTATGGGCCTGGAGCGCCTTTAAGACCATGACTTGGTCTCCTACTTTGAAGGACCGTTCTCTGGAATGTTTATCATACCAGGCCTTTTGCTCTTCCTGAGCATCCTTTAGGTTTTCTTTAGCAAGGGCTAAAGAGTGTCGGAGGGTGTTTTGTAGGTTGCTTACAAAGTCTAGAATGTTAGTTCCTGGAGAAGGCGTAAACCCCTCCCATTGCTGCTTCACCAACTGTAATGGCCCCTTAACCTCGCGGCCATACACAAGTTCAAATGGTGAAAACCCTAAACTGGGATGTGGTACAGCCCTGTAGGCAAAAAGCAACTGCTGCAACACTAGGTCCCAATCATTGGAGTGTTCATTTATGAATTTACGTATCATGGCCCCCAAAGTTCCATTAAACCTCTCCACCAGACCATTGGTTTGATGGTGATGAGGGGTGGCAACCAAGTGATTCACCCCATGAGCTTCCCACAGGGTTTTCATGTTCCCTGCCAGGAAATTAGTTCCCGAATCTGTAAGGATGTCGGAGGGCCAACCTACCCTGGCAAAAATGTCTGCTAATGCCTGGCACACACTTTTAGTCTTGGTGTTGCTTAAGGGTACAGCTTCCGGCCATCGGGTAGCAAAATCCATGAAAGTCAGTACGTACTGCTTTCCTCTGGGTGTCTTCTTTGGGAAAGGACCCAGAATATCCACAGCTACTCGCTGAAATGGGACCTCAATTATGGGTAGTGGCTGGAGAGGGGCTTTAACCTGGTCTTGGGGCTTTCCCACTCGTTGGCACACCTCACAAGACCGGACATAATTAGCAACGTCCTTGCCCATTCCCTCCCAGTGGAAGGACTTCCCCAACCGGTCTTTGGTTCTGTTCACCCCAGAATGGCCACTGGGATGATCATGGGCTAAGCTCAAGAGCTTTACCCGATACTTAGTGGGAACTACCAACTGTCTTTGAGGATGCCAGTCTTCCTGGTGCCCACCAGAAAGAGTCTCCTTGTATAAAAGTCCTTTTTCTACAACAAACCGGGATCGGTTAGAAGAGCTGAGAGGCGGTGGGGTGCTCCGTGCCGCCGCCCAAGCTTTCTGAAGGCTGTTATCTGCTTCCTGCTCGGCCTGGAACTGTTCCCTTGATGCTGGAGACATCAGTTCCTCCTTGGACTGTGGACTGGGGCTTGGTCCCTCTGGAAGCGATGCAGGTGCTGGGACTGTTTCCATTGACTGTGAACCGCTGTCCGCTGGTGCACTATGTGGTATTTCAGGCTCTGGCTGAGCCTCTTGGGTAGGGTTATCTGCTACTTCCGCCAGTTCAGGCTCGCTGGTGCCCTCTGGCATTGGAGTTGTAGATGGGTTTGCAAGCGCTGGACTCAGTGCTGGCAATGGTTCTGGTGCTGGTTGCGTTGTCAGTTCCGGTTCCGGGACTGGCTTTGGCTGGGTCTCTGGGATTGGATCCACTACGGCTGTTGCAGTCGTTGGCAGGGGATCCGGTTCCACCACCTGTGTTTGGGTCTCCGGTAACACCGACGGGGCTCTGGTGGACGGCTCAGGAACAGGGATGGGGGTGAAAGCTTGCTTAGCCTGGCTGCGGGTGACTATTCCCACCCTCTTGGCTAGCTTCACATGGTTGGCCAAGTCTTCCCCCAGCAGCATGGGGATGGGATAATTGTCATATACTGCAAAAGTCCACATTCCTGCCCAGCCCTTGTACTGGACATGCAACTGGGCTGTAGGCAAGGTTACAGACTGTGACACGAAGGGTTGAATTGTCACTGTAGCCTCCGGGTTGATGAGTTTGGGGTCCACTAGGGATTGGTGGATAGTTGACACTTGTGCCCCAGTATCCCTCCAAGCGATAACCTTCTTTCCGCCCACTCTCAAGGTTTCCCTTCGCTCCGAGGGTATGAGAGAGGCATCTGGGTCTGGGGATCTTTGGTGTGACTGGGGTGTAATGAACTGTAATCGGTTGGGGTTCTTGGGGCAGTGAGCCTTTATATGCCCCAGTTCATTACATTTAAAACATCGCCCTGCTAAGGTATCACCGGGGCGATGTTGGTTGGTGGAGACTGGTGGGGTGGGGTGAGAAGGCGTCTGGGGTTTCCCTTGGGATGTGGGTGGGGCCTTGGGTTGTCCCCGGTGGTAAGGTTTTGTTTCGGCTTGCCCCTTCTGATATTCGCTCCAACTGCTACTAGCTTTTTTCTTTTCTGTCACCTCCACCCATTTGGCTCCAATCTCCCCCGCCTCGGTTACAGTTTTGGGCTTCCCATCTAGGATGTACCTTTCTATTTCCTCAGGAACACCCTCTAAAAACTGCTCCATTTGCAATAGGAAGGGCAACTCTTCCGTAGATTTAACATTTGCTCCTGATATCCAGGCATCCCAATTTTTTCCAATGTGGTAGGCATGTCGGGTAAATGACACATCAGGTTTCCACCTTAGGGCTCTGAATCGCCGACGGGCATGCTCAGGTGTTAGCCCCATTCTGATTCTGGCCTTGTTTTTAAAAAGTTCATAACTGTTCATGTGTTCCTTAGGCATTTCAGCCGCCACCTCTGCTAAGGGTCCACTGAGCTGCGGTCTCAGCTCTACCATGTACTGGGTTAGAGGGATGTTGTATCCAAGGCAGGCCCTTTCAAAATTTTCTAAGAAGGTCTCAGTATCATCGCCTGCCTTGTAGGTGGGGAATTTCCTGGGATGGGAAGTGGTACCTGGAGAGGAGTTGTTAGGATGGTCTGCTGCATTCTGCCTAGTCCTTGCTGCTTCCAGTTCCATCTCTCTCTTGTGGGCCTCCTGTTTGGCTTTTTCTTCTCTTTCATGGGCCTCCTGTTT
>NW_020694396.1:0-12279 GCF_002925995.2 Terrapene triunguis
CGGCTGGGGCGCGGGGCAGGGATCCCCCAGCGGCTCAGCCAGCAGTGGCTGGAGCACGTGGCGGGGTTCCCCGGGCAGTGGCAGCCAGGGCGTGGGGCAGGGATCCCCCCTGGCATGGGCGGAGGGGGGGCTGTGGGCGAGCCCCCTCGTGGGGGTAGGTGCTGCGGCTCAGTGGGGCACTTACCAGGCATCAGGAGCAGCAGTTGGGCGACGGCTGGTCTCCCAAGCGGCTGGGACCCGAGGAGGCAGTCCCCCGGCTGGAGGAGCAGCAGCTGGGTGGCAGCAGAGTTCTCCGGCGGCGGGGGCGCTGGGAGGCCGTCTCTCAGCGGCCGCAGCTGCAGGCGATCGGTCCGCGATGCTCCCTGCGGTAGGCGCGTGGTGGGGCAGGCTCCCTGCTGCTGGCCTTCAGCGCGAGGCTTCCCCGGCGGCAGGAGCGCGACAGGGCAGACTCCTGGTGGCTGCAGCCGCTGGTGGTCGGCCGGAGAGTCTTCCGGCGGCAGGAGAACGGCGGGGTGACCCCTCGGCGGCTGGAGAGCGGGGTGGATGTTCCTCCTCTCCGTGATGTCCCGGCAGGCTGGTCTCGGGATGTGGGAGCTTTCTGTGGCAGCATCTCGAGGGGGGTCCTTCCCACTCTCGCTCTTTCCTCTATAGCTGCTGGTTCGCCGTGGCTCTGAGACCCCGAGGGTCTTTTTCGGGGCAGCGGTCTGAGGAGCTGTCAGGGGAGAACCGGGGGCAATGGCCGGGAGCCTGTGCAGGACAATGACCGGGAGCCTGTGACATGCTGGGGCAGTGGCCAGCATTTTGGGCTGTGTTTTAGGGGCAGCGGGATGCATCCCATTAGCTCTTTTTTAGAGCAGCAGATATAGTGCTTCAGTGTAGCAGCTTATCAATAAAAGAAATTATTAAACTGTTAAGAACAGATTTAAAAGTTTATAAGAAAATGATTCAAAATAGATGATACGTAGAGTTTGAAAAGTCAGTTATTGGTCATTGGGGGTAACATACAGAGTATGGGGGGATGCTAGTATTTTGGTGTTGGGTAGCACATAATATATACAGACTGCAATGTCCCCAGTGGGGGCATAAACGGTGGGCGAGATCAAGATACAGCCGGCAAGCGGTGAGGGTCCATCACTCATACAGAAAGTACAGACAGTCATGGGTATAAGTAAGCGGGCTGGGAAATGGGGATGGGGTGACCCTCACGTGGTGGGGTTCAGTTAGGTTCGGTGGGTTCAGGGCTCAGGGGATAAAGTCCAGCAGGGGGGGTTTATAGGTCTCTTCCCCCTTGTGGGTGGACGAGGTCTCCCCGGCTCACTCTCAGTATTGGCGGTGGCCGGTGATGTGCTCTGTGTAGATGTCCCGAGAGCTAAAAAAGGCCGAGAAACACCTTCCATTTCAGTTTAAGATGCTTTGAGACTCTAAACACAGCCTCTGTCTCCCCCCCCTCCCCCCCCGCACACACACACACACACACACAACCACACTCCAAACACAAGTTCCCGGGAGTGTGAGATCCCAGGAGCATAGCACTTACCCTGGCCCTGGGGCTGCGTTAGCCTCTGGGAGCCCCGTCCGACAGTAACCAGGGAGGCAGTGGGCTACGGCAGATAGACAAACATCCCTGCTCATGGATTTGTAACCCACTAGCCTGTGTGCTGGGCTGGCAGGGGCTGGGGCTCAGGGGAGGAAAAGGAACTGTGATAAAGACTTCCTGGCTCTTAATGGCACCAGGCTTGATCTTCACATGTCAAAAAAAGCCAGTGGTGAGAGGTGGGGGGTAGGGGATGGGCAGACTGGGAACCAGGACTCCTGGGTTCCATTCTCAGCTTTCAGAGCAGAATGGGGTCTAGTGGTTACAGCGACGGGCTAGGATCCAGGATTCCTGGATTCTATCCCAGCTCTAGGAGGGGAGAGGGGTCTAGTGGTTAGTGTGTGTGTGTGGGGGGGGTCTGGACTTCTGGGTTCTAACCCTGGTCCTAGGAGGGGAGTGGGGTCTAGTGGTTAGTGTGTGTGGGGCGGGGGGAGGGCGGGGTCTGGACTTCTGGGTTCTATCCCTGGTTCTAGGAGGGGAGTGGGGTCTAGTGGTTAGAGCAGGGGGTGGAACTGGGAGTCAGGATTCCTGGGACCAAACCTGCAGAGGCTGGTTTGGAAACGTCACAAGCAGGCGCTGGAAGCCGGCCCCCTGGGCAGGGCGGTGGCGGGAGTCCACAGTGAAGGAGCAAGGACTAGCTGGGCGAATTACGAGCGCCTGGCACATGCTGGCTGCTCTGCTTCCCCCCTGCCCTGAGCAGCCACCAATGTAAATCTTTGCCAGGCGCAGTTCACACCTAGACCCCCTGTTCTGCCTGCTGCTTTGCAGAATGTGGTCTGGTCCTTGGGCCTCCCATTCCAGGTTCCAGCCCCGGCAGGCCTAGTTGACATCTGGCTGTCTCACTCCCCCTGGGAGAAGTTAAGCCCTGCACGCACAATGGAGAGCTTCACACCCAAGCAAGTGGGGAAACTGAGTCATCAAATGATTACAAAACCCCCCACATTCTCCACCAACCTCCCCCCTAGGA
This sequence comes from Terrapene triunguis, assembly GCF_002925995.2. Classification (NCBI taxonomy): domain Eukaryota; kingdom Metazoa; phylum Chordata; order Testudines; family Emydidae; genus Terrapene; species Terrapene triunguis. Next base: position 2,562 of record NW_020694396.1, read on the forward strand.
AGGAGATTTGGGGGCGCAGAGGGCTCTTTAACCCAGCTGACAAAGGCAGAGCGAGACTTGATGGCCGGAGGATGAAGCCAGACAAATCCAGACTGGAAATGAGGAGCAGATTTTCCCCAGGGATGGAGCAGATTCTGCACCCCTTGGAGTCTTTGCATTGAGATGGGGCGCCTCCCTCTAAAAGCTCTGCTCTAGCTCCACTACCAGATATGGGCTTGAAATGTACAAAGGGGGCAGAATTAAGGGTGTTCTAGCTTGGCCACCAGATATGGGCTTGTAATCTATGACGGGCGCGGCTATGTCTGTTGGTCTCTTGGAAAGGTCCATTCCTATTGGTAGCTGTCCAGTGGCAGTGAGTTCCACAGGCCTCGGCACATGCTGTGCAGGGCAGGAGGTCCTTGTGTTGGGAGCAGTGGAAGTGAACTGTGTGTGGTTGTGTCTCTGAGCATGATTGTGAATATTCCGGTGTGTGTGTGTGGGTGATTGTGTGTGTGGCTGGGGGTGTGATTGTCCCTCTCTTTGTGAGGATGGGCTAGTGTGTGCCCCTGGTGTGTCGTGTGTGAGTGTCTGGGATTGTGTGAGTCCCTTTGTGCATCAGCGTGTGTGACTGTCTGGCTGTGTGGAGTTGTGGAGGGGTGTGTGGGTGTGGGTGTGTCACCTGCTGCAGGATACAAAGTCCTGCAAAAGCATTTCCTACCGGTTAGCCCAGCAACACACTGACACTGGGTATGTCTACACTACAGGATTAATCCGAATTTAGATAATTCGAATTTGGGAAACAGGTTGTATAAATTCGATTGTGCGCGGCCACACTAAGCACCTTAATTCGGTTTTTAACCACATTAATTCGGTGGTGTGCGGCCACACTACCCCATTAACTTAAACACAGTAATTCGGTGGTGTGCGGCCACACTAACCTTAATTCGAATTAACAAAATCGATTTAGGCGCTACTCCGCTCGTCGAGGTGGAGTACAGAAATCGATTTTAAGTGCCCTTTAATTCGAATTAACTGGCTCTGTAGTGTGGACGGGTGAAGGGTTAATTCGGATTAACGCAGCTAAATCCGAATTAAAGTCCTAGTGTAGACCAGGCCCACTGATACAAACACAGTGTCTCTCTCTCTCACACACACACACAGAGCAGGGCTCAGCCCGTCCAGCAGGGGGCGACAGGGACACACACATCTCCCTAGGGCCAGCTTGGATGATGATGATGAGGGGAGTGGGATCTAGTGGTCAGAGCGGGGTGGGGGCTGGGCACCAGGACCCCTGGGTTCTATGCCTGGCTCTGGGAGCAGAGGGAGGCTAGAGGTTAGAGCAGGGGGACTGGGACCCAGGACTCCTGGGTTCCATAGCGGCAGCTGTTTTTTCTTGTGTCTCCCTCCCTAGAGATCCCAGCCCAGCCCCCTAGAGGAATCTGAGCGGGGTTGAGGGGCGGGGAGGGAGGTTGCCCTGCCACTTCAGAGTCATGATTCGATCCCTCCCCCTTCCCCCGGGCTCTGACATCACAGAACCTCCCCCCCCCGACACACACCCCCAAGTCAGAAAGTAGGAGCCCCTCCCCAAATGAGGAGGAAGCTCGTGGGTTTCTTGTGGGTCTCTGGCAGAGGTGACAGCACCCACCAGACACTCTCTCCTGGCTGCAAGGAGACCCCCCTGCACAGCCCCCTGCTACGAGGGGCCCATGGCCGCCCAGCCAGGGCCAGGAGGTGAGATGGGGCCGCAGTAGGAGAAATGGGGCAGAACTGGGAGCTGGCGCCAGGTCGGGGGCTGGCTACACGGGACAAAAACCAGGCTGCTCTGTCTGTTCCAAGGTTATTGCTGAAAACAGGTTTTGGGAATGACTTGAGGGAAATAGTTTGTTTCCAAACAGACTCTATATACCAAACGATGGTGCTAATCCGCTCCCCCTGCGCCCCTCCCGCATCACCCCAGTATCTGAGCATCTTCCTAATCCGCAGGGTAGTTCCCCTCCCAGGCTCGGGCGAGGGTGGGAAGCGCCGCCAGCCCCATTTCCCGGACAGGAGAACTGAGGCCCAGAGAGACCTGGTGGCCCCCCCCTCCCCCACTTTTAGGGAGCGGAAATTCCATCGCCCCTGCGCACCCCCCGCCCCCAGAAAACTCCCCTTGCTGCACAGCCCGGCTCTCGCTGCCCGGCTCCCTGCGCTGAGCGCAGCAGCTGGGGGGAGCGCAGGGCAGGGACGGTGCGGGCCCGGGGGCTGGATCAGTGGCAGAGGGACACGCCCCGACGGGCTGGTTCCGAGAGCGGGGCTCCGGCAGCACGTGGCTCACAGCATCTGTTGCAGGCTGGGAGAGGAGTTGACACCGAGGGGAGGTGTCACACGTCAGTGGGCGGGGTTATGCAGATCAGCAGTGTCCGGCGGCAACACAGAGCAGCTGGCTGATCCCAGGGAAGCGGGCGGAGAGAATTCTCTGTGTGGGAGCAGAATTCGGTGTGGAGAGTTGGTGCTTTGAGTGAGTGTATCGGAGTCACTTCGGGGCAGCGATTGGCACGTAGCTAGGAAGGTATGAAAGCAGGTCCTGGTGACATGGAAAGCAATGGGAGCGCGAGGGGAGCGCGCTGTTCCGAAGAAAGGTATCGCTTCTCGGCTCCTTGGAGCTAAGATCAAAGCGTAGTATCTGTTCTTATCAGTTTAATATCTGATATGTTCTCGATGTGAGAACTTCATATTAAATGGATTTTTGGAACAGGGAGATGGAATAGAAGCTTGCTTCTTCCACTCCATGCATCAATCTGGTATTGCAGTACTTCCAGGTATGGTGCGCCTCCCTTTAGGGAGAATATGCTGGTTCAAAAAACAGAAAAACCTTGTGATATGTCAGTGTTTGTAACATTTAGCTGTGTTGTTTTCTATTATTGTGTCTTTTTTCTGATAAGGTTTTATCTTTTTGGGTAGTTTATTTTTTCATTTCTATTCTACTGTTTCATAAAATTTGGAAGAGACTGGTTCTCACGTGTTATGGAAATGTGGGCTTTGGGTCAGTGTCTCAGCAATTTCCCCACAGAAAAGAATTGTTCCATTCCTTTCCCCTTGTGAAAATATTCCCGTTGTTGCGCAGGGAGCAGGCTGAGATCACATGGAAGAGAGAGGACTGTTCCAGGAGCTGCAGTATGGAACCAGCCCAGATCCAAACAAAACAAGTAGTAAAACTCCCACTGACTTCAGTAAAACAAGATCAAGCCCTTAGAAGAGGACTGTGAGTCAGCGCTGCAAATGTTGCCAGCAAAGCACTTCCCAATAACGATGGCTTGCACACTAAGAAATGGGGTTCCGTGGTGACCCTGTTAAAAAGATGTGCCTCTTCCATTATGGGAACCATAATTCTGAATCAGTGCATCCCAAGCAACAATCCTTTGCAATTGTATTTGTCTCTGTACTCAGGTTAAGAAATTAGTTATCTCCCTAAGGCCTGGTCTACACTAGGCTTTTATGTCGACTTTAGCGCCGTTATATCGAATTAACCCTGCACCCGTCCACACCAGGAAGCCATTTAGTTCGACATAAAGCTCTCTTTAAATCGATTTCTGTAATCCTCCCCAACGAGAGGAGTAGCGCTAAATTCGACATGGCCATATCAAATTAGGCTAGGTGTGGATGGAAATCGACGGTAATAGCTCCGGGAGCTATCCCACAGTGCACCACACTGTTGACGCTCTGGACAGCAGTCTGAGCTTGGATGCTCTGACCAGCCACACAGGAAAAGCTCCTGGAAAATTTGAATTCCTTTTCCTGTCTGGGCAGTTTGAATCTCAGTTCCTGTTTGGACATCGAGGTGAGCTCAGCAGCAGTGGCAACGATGCAGAGCTCTCCAGCAGAGATGGCCGTGCAATCTAATAGAAAGAGGGCCCCAGCATGGACTGATCGGGAAGTCTTGGATCTCATCGCAGTGTGGGGCGATGAGTCCGTGCTTTCAGAGCTGCGCTCCAAAAGAAGGAATGCTAAGATCTACGAGAAGATCTCCAAAGCCATGGCAGAGAGAGGCTACAGCCGGGATGCAACGCAGTGCCGCGTGAAAATCAAGGAGCTGAGACAAGGCTACCAGAAGACCAAAGAGGCAAACGGACGCTCCGGATCCCAGCCCCACAGATCCCGTTTCTACGAGGCACTGCATTCCATCCTTGCTGCGCCCGCCACCACTACCCCACCACTGACCGTGGACTCTGAGGATGGGATATTGTCCACGGCCGGTTCCTCGGACATGTTAGCGTACGGGGAAGATGAGGAAGGAGATGAGGAGGACGAGGCAGTCGACAGCGCTGGCACCGCTGATTTCCCCGACAGCCAGGAGCTCTTCATCACCCTTACAGAGATCCCCTACCAACCCTCCCCAGCATGTAACCTGGACACAGATTCAGGCGAAGGATCAAGCGGTAAGTGCTTTAAACATATTAACCTTTATTTTTTACAAAACTTGAATATTAATACTAAGAACAATCTGTGAATCATGATTTCTTCCCCCTGGGCGCTTAAGTAATCAGTAACAACTATTTAAAAAAAAATCAAACAGTGTCCGGTTGTGCATGATTGTGCTGCCCAAGCTGCTCCACTCTTTAGTGCCTGCTACTGCAGCTATATTAGAATCCTGTCTATATGTCCGGGGATAGAGCAGTAGTCCTCCACGGACATCTCCACAAAGCTCTGCTGCAGGTAATGGGATAGCCTGTTCATCAGGTTCCTGGGGAGAGCGGCTTTACTTGGTCCTCCGAAGTAGGAGACGTTCCCGCGCCAGGAGACAAGCAGGTACTCCGGTATCATTGCCTTGCATAGCATGGCGGCAAAGGGCCCCGGTCTCTGCAGGCTTTCTCGAAGCATCCGTTGGATCTCGGTGTCCGGGATCCTCATGAGAGTTATGTCGCTCATGATGACCTGCTTTGAATTAGGTAGGGGACTGTTAGTATTGGGACTGCTTGCAACAAGTTCCTTTACAGGAACTGTGACCGCTGGTTTACAGCCACGCGGTGGGGGCGGGAGAGGGGCAGCATACAGGGATCTTTCCCTGGCTCATCCGCGAGGGGGTGGGACAGGGCCAGAGTTCCTGCTTGGCCGATTGCTGGCAGCACAGACTGGCAGTGCTTTCAATGTGAAAGGAGGCCAGTGGTACTCCTACAGTTTTAAGCAGCCACAAGTCTACGGCTTACCATGTTTGCCTGCTACAGAGAGTACCGTGTCCTGCCCCGCTTCCCAGATCGGCAGTGCAAAAGCCCAGGCACTGAAGGCGAGGTTCGAAAATTCGACCTTGTCCTGAGTGCGCATGTGATAGGTGTGGTTCATGGTCTTGTTCACAGAGAAAAACTATGTTCTTGATTCACAACCACATTTATCTTTCGGAGGAATTCACTGCCTTTTCCTCATTCCCACAGCCACATCTGCAACTGTCTCCCAACCCAGCTTGGCATCACACTCCCAGAGGCTAGCGCACATTAGGCGGAGAAAGAAGAAGACGCGAGAGGACATGTTCTCAGAACTAATGGGCTGCTCCTGAGCCCAGGCAGCACAGCAGAACCAGTGGAGGGAGAATTTGTCACAAATGCACCGGACACACATGGAACGTGAGGAGAGGTGGCGGGCAAGAAGACCAGCAGGCGACTCAAACGCTGCTTGGACTTCTGAGGGAGCAAACGGACACGCTCCGGCGCCTTGTTGATGTTCTGCAGGAACGGAGGCAGGAGGACAGAGCCCCGCTGCAGTCTATCGGGAACCGCAGTCCCCCGCCACCAAGTCCCATACCCCCCTCTCCCAAAGTCCAAAGAAGGAGGGGTGGCAGAGTCCGTGAAAACTCTCACTCCACCCCTGCAGACTGCTCAAGCACCAGAAGGCTGTCATTCCCCAAAATTTGAAAAGTCCTTTCCTGCCCGCCTCACCCAAGCCCCCGTCCAACTTTCACCCCCCAGTTTCCTGTCTGGTTGTTAATAAAAAATATGTTTCTGTTCATTACTGTTTCAGTCAGGTTCTTTTGAGGGAGAGTCTGTCTGGAGGGGGGGGAAGGGGATTGGTAATTGGACAGGACAGTCACCTTTAGCAGAGTACAGAGGCGGGGGCAGGTCCAGCATCAGGACACATACACAGTGCAGTCACTAGTGACCCTGGTCAGTCTGGGAGGTGGTTTTCATCTCCTGGGGGGGGGGGGGTTGCTCTGTGACTTTGTGGCGGGGGAGGGCAGTTACAGATCTTATGCTGCAGTCCTTATCCTGGATCACAGAGCCACGCAGCAGGGGATCTGTAACCCTCCTCCCCCAGGCAGAAACTCACATAGCTGACACATACACGCAGTTCCGCCCAGGAGTGATGGCAGGCTCCGTTGAAATAACCAGTGCACCACTGCGGAGCCTGTCATTCCTGGAGTTTAGAAGCATCATTTGCATCAGAACACTAAACCCGCCCCCCGCCACAGTCTGCGTCCACGGTTTAAAACATTCCCGCGAAAACAGTAATAAAGACAACGGTGTTCATTGACAAAATAGAACTGATTTTATTTTTTGGGAAGGGGGTGAAGGGGGTATGTAACTGGAGGTTCAGCTTCTGTGTCCACAAACTTAACAGTCACTGGTTACCCTGCTCAGTCTGGAACCTTGCTTTCAAAGCCTCCCAGATGCACTCCACCACCATTCTGCACTTGCTCAGATGGTAGTTGAACAGTTCTTTTTCTGTGTCCAGGGCGCCAGTATAGGGCTTCATGAGCCAGGGCATTAGCGGGTAGGCTGGGTCCCCGAGGATCACTGTAGGCATCTCCACATCCCCAAGAGTTATTTTGGGGTCCGGGAAGTAAATACCTTCCTGCAGCCGTCTAAACAGACCAGAGTTCCTGAACACGCGAGCGTCATGAACCTTGCCCGGCCATCCGACGATGATGTTGGTAAAACGTCCCCTATGGTCCACCAGTGCTTGCAGCACCATTGAAAAGTAGCCCTTTCTGTTAATGTACTGGCTGGCCTGGTGGTCCGGTCCCAGGATAGGGATGTGAGTCCCATCTATAGCCCCACCGCATTTTGGGAATCACATCGCGGCGAAACCATCTATGATGACCTGGCCGTTTCCCAGGGTCACTACCTTTGAGAGCAGTACCTTAAAGATTGCGTTGGCTACTTGCATCACAACAACCCCCACGGTAGATTTGCCTACATCAAAGTGGTTCGCGACTGACCGGTAGCTGTCCGGCGTTGCAAGCTTCCAGAGGGCTATGGCCACTCGCTTCTGGACAGTCAGGGCTGCTCGCATCCGGGTGTCCTTGCGCTTCAGGGCAGGGGACAGCAACTCACAAAGTTCGAGGAAAGTCCCCTTTCACATGCGAAAGTTTCGCAGCCACTGGGATTCGTCCCAGACCTGCAGCACTATGAGGTCCCACCAGTCCGTGCTTGTTTCCCGGGCCCAGAATCGCCGTTCCACAATATCCACATGACCCATTGCCACCGTGATGTCCTGAGCGCTGGGTCTCGTGGTTTCTGACAGCTCTGTGCTACTCTCCGACTTCAGGCTCTCACGGCGGTGCCGTAGCCTCCTCGCCCGATTTCTCTGCATCTGCCTCAGGGAAAGGTGTATGATAAGCTGTGAGGTGTTGAGAACGGCCACAACTGCAGCGATGGTTGCAGTGGGATCCATGCTCGCAGTGCTGTGGCGTCCACGCTGTCACTGATCAGAAAAGTGCGCGAACTGATTTCCCGCCGGCGCTTTCAGGGAGGGAGGGAGGTCGGTAGTGACGGACGGATGACGACAGTTACCCAAAAGCACCCTCTACACATTTTTTTACCCAGAAGGCATTGGCGGCTCGACCCAGAATTCCAATGGGCAGCGGGGACTGCGGGAACTGTGGGATAGCTGCCCACAGTGCACCGCTTCCAATGTCGACGCTTGCCCCGTTAGTGTGGACTCACAAAGTCGAATTACTGTCCTTAGTGTGGACACACACGTTCGACTTTGCAATATCGATTCCACATATTCGATTTAAGTAAAATCGAACTACTCTCGTAGTGTAGACATACCCTAAAACTAGCAGGCAGTTTCAAATGCAGTATTTGTGTAATTTGCATGCCTCAATAATGGTTTATGTATAATGCTGCTTATAAGTGTCATGAATATTTAAGTGGACAAGGATAAATCCTCTTCCTACAGTGTTACTTAGAATCATAGAATATCAGGGTTGGAAAGGACCTCAGGAGGTCACCTAGTCCAACCCCCTGCTCAAAACCTGTGTGGGGGCACCGTGCCGGGTTGTGATGGGAACTCATCCAAGCTGGGCCTAGGGAGATGTGTGTGTCCCTGCTGCCCCCTGCTGGAGGGGTTGAGCCCTGCTCTGTGTGTGTGTGTGTGTGTGTGTGTGTGTGTGTGTGTGAGACACTGTGTTTGTATCAGTGTCAGCGTGTTGCTGGGCTAACTGGTAGGAAATGCTTTTGCACGACTTTGTATCCTGCAGCAGGTGACACACACACACAGACCACAGCTACCACACACAAATCCACACAGCCAGACAGTCACACACGCTGATGCACAAAGGGACTCACACAATCCCAGACACTCACATACGACACACTTGGGGCACACAGCCCACCCCTCAAAGAGAAACAATCACATCCCCAGCCACACACACACCGGAATATTCACAATCGTGCTCAGAGACACAACCACACACAGTTCACTCCCACTGCTCCCAAGACAAGGTCCTCCTGCCCCGCACAGCATGTGCCGAGGCCCGTGGAACTCACTGCCACTGGACAGCTACCAATGGGAATGGACCTTTCCAACAGACCAACAGACATAGCCGTGGCGACAGAGGGGGATGGGCTCCCAGGGGCTGACCCGGGCTGAGACTGGGTTAAAGGGGCCCATGGGTCTGATGTAGAACGGTCTATCCAGCAGGGGGCAGCGTGACCCACACACAAACCCACCGGAAGCACCTTTCTTAGCGGGTCTCCCAGGCCATCCCCCACCCTGCCCCTGGTTGAGTAACAAAGGGGCGGCACGGGACTCTGGGCCCTGTTGCAACCCGGCCCCACCCCCTCGCTCCCACATGCTGGCGGGTTGGGTAACTGCCGAGGGATTGCACAAGAGAGAGTCAGAGCCAGGGAGAGAACCCAGGAGTCCTGGCTCGCCCCTCCCCCCTCCACTCCAAACATTAGACCCCACTCTCTTCCCAGGGCTGGGGATAAAACCCAGCAATTCTGACCACCAGCCCCCCACCGCACAACCACTAGACCCCCCCCCTCCTCTTTTAGGTTTTAGGCTTGCTGCCTCCTCTATCCACCTACCCCACCCCCTCCATCTGTCCATCCCTTCGCTGCAGGTTTTTGGGGTGTCACCCCTGCTCTGCACTCCCCCAGTGCAGCCCAAGGCCTTCCCTCCCCCCAACCACATATCCTCTCCCCCCTGGTGCTGGATCATCTGCTTGGCCCCCCACTCCCTCTCGGGGCACACTGTGCGGCGTGGCTGGGGCTTGTGCAACGGCCCAGCACCAGGCAACGCTGAACGGAAACCACAGGCCCTGCCCCGCCCCACCCGAGCTGCCCTCCAGGTGTATCTGAGCCCAGCGCCCCGCACCTGCACCCTCCTGCGCCACAGGGGGCGAGCTGCTGCCCCCATCACACTCCGCAGACGGGCGAAGGAAGGATCAGGCCAGCCAGCCCTTGTAGGATGGTGGAATCGCCACCGGGGTTGACGGTGTGGGGGCTGTGACACATGGAGAAGCGGTTGTTACTGCTGCCGG
>NW_020694397.1:0-8934 GCF_002925995.2 Terrapene triunguis
CCAGAGCCGGCAGCATCTGTTTAGCAGCCATGTTTCAATGCATCTGAGAAAGTCTCCTTGGAGCGAGGAGCTGCCGGCTGGGATCAGCCCTGTTTGAAGGTTCTGCATGACTGACGGTTTAGTAGAAAGCTGCTGCCTGTGATCGATTCAGCAACAGGCCAAGACAAAGGGCGAACAAAAGCATTCGTTTGTCTATGTGTAGGCTGCCATTGGGCAGCCTTATTAGCCGATCTGCTATCCCAACCGTGAAACAGAAACTCTGACCTGTTGCCTGGGGGGAAGAAAATACAAAATACAAATAATAATAATAATATTAATAATAATAAATTCAACCGAGAGAAGTTCCACGTTCACATTGAGAATGGATTGTCCAAGCACTTCCTCGCGCTGAGTGTCTCCCCCCCAGGGGAACGAACGTGTTCAAGTACAGGCAATGAGGCATGGCGTGAGGTTGTGTTCCGTTTGGGTCCAACTTGCCGGCTTCAGGAGAGAAGTCCCAGCGTAAGTGCAGCCCTGGGCTCTTTATAACTCCTTGAGGATGATCTGGATTTTGTCCTCTGCTTCCACTATGTCCAGTAAAAAAGCCATGTGGTTGCTGTAGTGCTGGATGATGTTGTTATCCATGTTCACCAAGATGCTAGGAGAGGAGAGAGATTGGATTAGGGGCGCATATTTCAAGCAGTCACTTTAACTGCAGAGCGGTGGGAACTGGGACATCCTGAGTTCTCGTCCTGCCTTTCCCACTAACTTGCCACGTGGCCTTGCGCAAGTCCTAGCACTTCACTGTGCCTCAGTTTCCACCTAGGTGCAATAATAGGACTGACCTACCTGGGCCACACAGGTGCTGGGAGGATCAGAGAGTCTTTTATAAAGAGCTTTGAACAGGCAAAGCACCATACAATCAATCTGCGTTCTTGTTACTAACCAGTTTGCAACCAGACCCTTATTGTGACCGACTGGTTCCTTTCTGGGGCTCTGCGGTAAGCAACGGGTGGCTTATTTCCACTTGGGAAGCCGGCTTGCTCATTTAACAACAGGAGCGGGCGAGCTGGGAGGGCACCCACAGAATACTGCATTGTCCACTTTCTCCTACCCCGGGCTTCAAGGCATTGCCGAGTTGGGCTGCAATGCGGAGAATTGACAGGGAGAGTCTTTTCCACTTACAACCGCCAAGATCCCCGTGCAGAATGTAAGCGCTGTACGCCCGTTCTCCCAGAGAGGCAGAGGCGGATTAAGGTTTTGTGGAGCCCTGGGCCAGAGCAAGTGGGAGCCCCTCCCCATCCCTTCCACCTGCATTCCTCCCGTATCCCCCCGGTCAGGGTGCAGGGGCTTCCCCGCTCTGCCTGGGTACTCCTGCCAGGGAGCGGGGTTGGGGTGCGGGCACTTGCCCCGCTCCACCCACCTGGCACTCCTGCCAGGGAGCATGGTTGGGGCACTTCCCCTGCTCTGCAGCAGGAGCGCCAAGCAGGTGGAGTGGGGCAAGCCCCTGCGGCCCGTCCCCAGTCCCCAGCAGGAGTGCTAGGTGGGCAGAGCGGGGTGGGGCACAGGTGTGCCCATTTTTCCAGGGCCCCCCAATTGGCCGGGGCCCCTGGGCACAGGCCCTGTTGGCCCAGTGGCTAATCCGCCAACTGTAGAGAAGAACACATGCTGCCTGAATATACAGCATCAGCAGGAGAGCCAGCACTCCAAATTCTTTGTCCTTCCAAGCGGCCACATCTTTCCTGGCCGCAGACTGGTTACAACTTCAGTGACAGTCATAAAATCAACTGCTTGGAACCAGAAATTATAAAGGGCAGGGGGAGAAGCATTTCAACAGCTGATTTAAAGCCCAGGCCACGGCTCCCCATCGTACCAGAGTTCCTTATTAAAATATCATTGATGTCGCGGGGCGTCACACGGCTATGTTCCCATAAATCACAGGAGGCACTCGGAACCGTTTGGAAGTGGCAAAGAGAACAAATCGTCTTTCATTGCACACAGCACGTTCCCTCCAGGTCTCTACTGGGATCATTAATGGGGCAATAGCATTAACTGTGCAATACTCAGAAATAAAGAGGCTTCAGTTTCTAGCAAATCTAGTAATTTGTCAGGCACAGAGGACAGGCCAGACCCTCAGTTGGTGTAAATCGTCGAAGTCCCTTGGCAGTCAATGAAGATACACCAATTGACAGCACCAGAGCATCTGGCCCATCCGTTCTAAGACAGTGCAGAATTCAAGGAATGTCAGATTGCCTTTGAAACAGGAAGTGCATCAAGCAGGTGAAGGGGCAAGGTTTGCCTTTTCATTCAGATTTGTTAATTACATGCTTTAGAATGTGACCGGTGCTCAATAATTTACTCTTCACTGCACTTTTCAGAAGATCTCAAAATGCTTTATAAGCAGGTTGATTTCCTATATCTAGGGCCGTTCAGTGGAGGGCATTAAACACGACACATGGGTAAACTGAGGCACAAAATAACTTGTCCAGAGTCATGTAGCTGTTACACAAACACAACAAGGAGGCCCAACCTCTTTGGCAATGAACATGAGAGAGGACAGAGATCCAGAGGCTGTGGGGGCAGATAAAAAGGTGAGTGGATGGGCAGCGGCAGAAGCAAAACAGTCACCGAGTAGGATGACAATCTACCCAGCTGCCAAAATCCGCCAACCCTCTTCTTAGATTCTTCAATTGCTTTTCCACTTTTGTACTAGGAGTTCTGCTTTGTAAGCCGATTCCAGTCATCCCAGATGTAGACAGCTGCATGCTACTTTAAACACAGAGTGGAAATCTAGGGCAGTGTCACACAGGTGTGTCCGACCCACGCTGTTGCCTTATGCAACCCAAAACCAAGGTGACTTTAAATGACAAATGAGGCATCTCCAAAAAGTCTTTCATATTTCATCCACCTACAGCTGGGAAAGGCATCCGGTCTGGAAGCGACTTGTCCCACCCAGCCTTATTTCAGCTTTGAAAAATGCTACCCACTGATCAGAGTGGGTGAACACGCCACTTCGGATTAAAAAAAGAGGTAAGTGTGTCCAGCTGTTAGAGCAGGGGGCCTCGGAAATTATTCCCAGCTCTGCCACCAACTTCCTGTGTGACACTGACCAAATCACCACATCACCTCAGTTTCCCCATCTGTAGAATGGGGACGCTACCTGCCTAAACTCAGGCATTTAGCAGCCGCCTGGTGAAAGGTCCACTATAGATGCTGAGTTACATTAAAACTATTAACTGAATCAAACCTTCATCTAGGTATGAATCAGACACAAGCTTTATGGGAGATGGGAAAAGTTGGGTCAGGTTTCTTCATCAGCTGTTTTCATGCTGCTCTGAACTTTTGACCAACATGGAAAGAGAATCTTTGCACCCAAAGTTACATGAGTTCTCTCCAGTTCATCCTGATTCCTAGACCTGAGGCACTGGGAGTCACACGAACCTCATGCTGTTGGGTTTCCAGTCCGATTTCTCAATCAAAAAGATTCAGGTACGTCATGAAGAGAAATCCAGACCTTAGATTGCAGATCTAGACCAAGCTCACAATTATATGAAGTTTGTGGAGCCACATTGGTTTATACCAGCTGAGGCCCACAAAGTAAATGCCAAGGAGAAAGATAATTGCTTAGGGTGAGGCAATAGGATGAAATCATGCAAAGGGAAAATGAAGGCCAGGAGAGCAGGAAACATTTCGCAATAAGTAGATTGTAGCCGAGTTTGAATCTGAGGAAGGTATTTGCTCAACAATAACTGGTGACAATGAGTTCCAAAGCTTAATTACAAGTTGGATATGACGGTATTTCATTTGGTCTGCTTTACATGTGTTGCCTTTTTATTTCCTTGTTCCTCCGTTTTGGGCAGGGATAAGAATCCCTGGTTGATTCTATCTCCCAAGCATTCATTACTTCATAATATTAACTTGGTATCAGATAGAGTAACAAACAAAAATCAAGTTATAGGTGGTTCCCTCAACCAGACAAGACCCTTTTCCCCCTGCCTCACAGGAACTCATCTGTGTAGGGGACTCAGATTCACACAGCTGGGTAGCATAGTCAGTTCCGACCCAAGTTAGCTCTGTGTGTGTGTGTGTGTGTGTGTGTGTGTTTACTGAAAGCTACACACAAATTTAAGCACCTTCTTGCATCTGGGCCTTGAGCCGTGAGATGGGATTTTCAGATGCACTCAGGGCTGCTTGTTGCTCTGTTCCCACTGACCTCAATATCAAACTCCCAGACAGATGCCAGTGCAGAGTGTGTTAGAAGATCCCCCCCGAGAAGCCCACTTCTCTCAGACTTTCTCATACTGACGTCAACGGAACGGGACAGCAGCGAGAGTCCCTTTAAACTACCCCGGCACACCCTGGCCGCTGCCAACATTCTGGGACGGTTTCTTCCACCTTGTTAGACGCTTGTCAGGAGCCCCATCACCAAAACCATCTAATGCACAAACTGGCGTCATTCTAATTCTCCTCTCTGTCTCCCTCTGCGCTAAAAACCTGGGCCTGCGCCAGTACAAACAATTCATTCATTTTCCAGGCAGTCACTGGTGCTTGCAAAGCGCGATCATATCTCTGTGTGCGTGGAGGACTCGCTGTCTGGATTTATGGAAATAAGCTTGGCAGCGGATGAGTCTTTCCCCATTCATCGGGGGAAGGGAGCGGTTCAAAGTTCTTTATTTCAGAACGCGTTCTGGAAAATAGCAATTAGCTCGTTCTCAGGGATGCACCCCTCCACTGAAGTCAATGGGCCAGATCCCCAGTTGGTGTAAACCCATGTCGCTCCATTAAAGTCAACAGAGCTACGCCATTTGACACCAGTGGAGGATCTTGCCCATTGTTTTCAATGGGGATCAAGCCCCGAAGGGTTTTTCACATGTGATTAGCACAGCCTCAATTGTACAAGAGACGCCAGCTATAACTCAGTGTCTCTGACTGCTAGGAAAACACAGAGCAGGAGCTGGCATTATTTGCACATATCTCAGCGTGTCTGAGTAACAAAGGTCTGTTTAAAGAGCGTTCCGGTTAAGGCCCCGGGGTTGCCAGGCATCTGCAAAGTAGCTATGTTTTTCGAACGCCCCCCATTCCCCCCCAACCCCCAACAAAGCAAAACACTCCCCCCCCCCCCCCCCCAGCATCTTGGGGGCAGTCACAGTGATTAGGTGTTTCTAAGGTTACGTTAGAAAGAGAATTTCCAAAGCAGCAGCTTTGGGACTGAAGCGGGAACTGACAAGAGAGCAGCAGTAGACATGCCCGGGCAGATCACTGACTGGGGGTTGGATTCACCTTCAGTGGGGTCCTCCAAGAATCACTTACAGTCTGAACTAAGAAAAGGCTGATTCCCAGAAGCCCTTCCCCCAGACTCCCCCAGCCCTGCCTAAGCACAAGCACTAGTTCTTCCACTTAGGAGAGATGTGTTTGTCATGGGGGGGGGGTCCCTGTCAGGTCTGATTACGCCTCAAAAATCACACTTTGCACATGGTTTGGTTACAAAACAACCCAAACTCCCACCTGCGGCGCCAGCTCCAATCTTCAACTCCGAGGGCTTTTTTTCTCTGGGGTCACTTAGCAAAGAAAGCAAGACGCTGTACAATAACGTCCCCCGATGAAATTCTTGAGCTCTTTCCAGGCAAAGGATCACCTCGTGGCTAGGAGGGATCCTTCAACTTCAACAATCAAAGCCTCCCTTTCAGACAACGGCAGATTAACAAAGCTATTCGCTCCGTCTCCGAGGAGGGCATTGCTATTAGTTGCTGTTCGTTGCTCCCAAGTTATAATTACAACAGTACACAATAACGTCAAGCTGCGGCTTGGTGGCCCAGGACCATGGTTTTCCAGACACAACAAGGGCCTCAGCGGGGGTAGGGCACAGTGAAAGTGCACTCGACGTATTCTTTGTCTGGCAACATGAGCCCTTTGACAGAAGATTAGCAAGAATCCCGCTGCACGGCAAACCCGTTCTCTTGCTCTGCATTACAGTATCAAATGATCAGCTGAGAACGAACTGACCGTGCTGCATACCCCTCAAAGTGTCTATTCCCATAAGAGCTGCCATAGTGGGTCACCCATTGTCCATCTTGCCCAGTGTTCTGTCCCCGACAGTGGCCCGTACCTGAGCTTCAGGGGGAGTGTACAGAACAGGGTAGTTATGGAGTGAGCCAGTCCTGTCTTCCACTCCCAATTTCTGGTTGTCAGGTTTAGGGACACCCAGAGCATGGGGTTGTATCCCTGACCATCTTGGCTAATAGCCATCGATAGACCTGTTTGCCATGAACTTATCCAGTTCTTTTTTCAACCCAAATAAGTTTTTGGCTTTCACAACATCCCATGGCAATGAGTTCCACAGGTAAGTTGTGTGCTGTGTGAAAAGTCCTCTCGTCACTTTGTAGGGCAGGGTAGGGATAGGGCTGTCCTTGAAGTTAATCTCCCACAATGCCAGGGCAGAATGTGCAGGCACCACCACTACGACACGGTTTTGCTTTTCTGGAGTCATTGAAGGAAACTTTTAGACAGCTCAACCCTGGGAGCTAAAAGGCCACCTGCTTGTTTCCGGGAAGTCATTAACAAGCCCTCTACAATAGCTAACAGGCAAAGGTGTGAATCAAAAGTACCAGAGTAAAATACTGTCCGACACGGACTAAAGCTGCCTTCACAAACCCTGTGTGGTTATCAAAGACAGACTCTAAGAGGACTTTCCCAGTCTCATTCATTCCATTGTTAGTGGAGTTGGAGCCCAAAGTTCTTGGGTTTTTGGAGACCTCTTGGAAATTTTTTATATCACCCCTGAATTTTTTTCCCCCATTGAATTCCATATTGGATTGGCAGCCCCAGAGACTGAGTCCTTTATTTATCCACAGAGCACTATGGGAAATGGGTCAGATCATCAGCCGGTGAGAATTTGCATAGCTCCATTCATGTCAATGCAGCGACACCAGTTTACACCAGCTGATGATCTTGCCCAATGTACCTTAACAATGATCTGGAGGGACCACCTATAGGGGAGAGAAGGGAGTTCAGTCTATGGGTTAGTCAACACTAGGAGCCAGCTAGCACCTACAGAGGTGGTGCTTTGTGATGTGAACACACTGGAACCAGGTGAGACGCAGCCCCTCGGACTCATTTCACATGAGCCACCAGACAACCAACAGATGGTAACAACCTTCATCACCAATGACCTAGCTCAGGCTTGGACGGCTGCTCTAGACAAGTCCTGCTGCCCCAGCACACCAAACCAACGCACCAAAGAACAACACGTTTTCATAGCGGTGCCTTCAGCAGGAGATACAAATCCTTTTCTTAATCAAGGCAGGCGTTTAGGTCTAAATTCCTATTAAGGTTCATTCTGTCCGTGGCATCTATATATTCAGGGTGCGTGTTCATACGTAGGGTCTGACCATCACCTACCAGAGTCCAGGAAGGACTCCCATGGCTGTGGATCACTCCATTAGCGAATGATGGCTGATGGGTTGGCAAAGCTGGGAACGAAGGTGCCCTGTTTGTACCTAACCCTTGGGAAGAGCCAGTGGAACACAATGCAAAGCTTTTTAACCCTGCTATTTTCTCTGCAGCCCACAGTCTCCACACTGGCCAGTCCTGATCCGGGCAAGGCCTGATGCCAGTTATGCACACTAGTTGTGAGAAGCAAACATTCGTACCTCGCAGACTGAGATAACATAAATTCACTCTAAGCCCAGGCTTTCACTCTGAGAGATCATCCATTAAACCACCCAACCAGCTCCTCCCCCCACCTTTCCCCAGGAGACTTCACCACTCAGAATAAAGTTAGTACAAACAAACGTTATCCCAAATCTTTAAAGGGCAGAAAGAGTTCTGTGTTTTATATGCTCCAAATGGCCCAGACCTCCCATAGCTTTGGTATTTATTATCTTGTTAAAATACGGTTTCATCCCGTGGCAGGGCACCAAAGGGTACAAAGATCCTAGGCGCCCAGTGCAAATGCAGATCGGAGATTTGCTTACCCTCGTTTGCACTTTTTATAGACTTTATAGATGCTTTCTTCAGGCAGCCCATATTTTTCTGAAATCTGCAGGAGAAAACGTGACACTTTAAAATCTTTTTTTTTTTTTTTTTGCACATTCAGAATGAAATCCCAGCAGATAAAATAAAAGGGAGCTTTGCCGTAGGGTCACTCCTCAATGGAAGAATTTCCCCCCCTCCTCCTTATAAAAAAAATGCTAGAGCAATGATGTAGCTTATACTGGGGTTACTACGGTAACCTGGCCTTTTGCTGCTGCAGCTTGGTTCAATGGACTCAGGAGACCCGGGTGCTAACTCCTGGTTCCATCACTGAAGTGGTACGTGACCTTGGGAAGTCACCTCATGGGGGCACAGAGACAGACTAATGCACCTGTGCAAAGCTTCTGCACCTTAGAGCTTTTGGTTTACCAACAGAACGTGCATGTCTGACTCTGATAGCCCTGAATCCCTTGCGATCCCGACTTTTGCTGAGGTTCTGGGTCAAGCTGCAAAGGCTTCTAGCCAGGGCCGGCACAACCCATTAGGCGACCTAGGCGGTCGCCTCGGGTGCTATAATTTGGGGGGCGGCGACTGCGGCGGTATTTCGGCAGCGGGACCTTCCGCTGCCTCTGTGGGGGGCGGCATTTCGGGGCGGGACCTTCCGCTGCCTAGGGCGGCAGAAAAGCTGGCGGCACTCCTGCTTCTAGCATCATAAGCGCTTTGATGACGCTCTGAGCAGGTTTGGAAGTTGAGGGAGAGTTTTACATTCATTCGGCAGCATTTTCTGTGAAAGGTCTTGTCTGCTTGGCTGTATTGCCATGGGGAGGAAGCGATAACCTGACATTCTGCAACCTGCCTCTGCTCTGTTTTTAAAAGTTTGCAAAAACAACAACCCCTCCCCCCCCCCCCCCCCACAGCGCTGCCATAAAGGCACCATTGGATCATTTAGGTTTATTGTTTGTTTTATTCCACCCCCCAAAGAGG
>NW_020694398.1:0-1848 GCF_002925995.2 Terrapene triunguis
GTCTCTGCCAACTCCACACCAACTTACCACTACCCCATCTGTCACGCTGCCTGGAGTGGCTCACAACCATGCAGTGTCGTAACAAGGGCGAGGCGAGTGAGCAGGAGCGCCACCAGCTTTTCTGCCGCCCTAGGTGGTGGAAGGTCCCGCCCCGAAATGCCGCCCCCCACAGAGGCAGTGGAAGGTCCCGCCGCCGAAATACCACCGTGGTTGCCGCCCCCCAAATTGTAGCGCCCTAGGTGTGACGAAGTGGGAATGTTCGTGATGTGTTATTTGAATGCTGAGTGGGGAGTATTGACCTGGGAAGGTTGCAGGGGAGTTTTGCTGGGGCTGCCTGCACTGGGGACGGGAGGATACCTGAGCATGTAACATGAGAACCCAGGAGGGGGGTTGGAGGCCAGGTGACACCTCTGCCCGGGAAACTGGACAAAGGACACAAAGGCAGGGGAGGAGCCGGGAAAAGGCCAGAAAGGAGGAGGCTGAAGGGAGTGTGGAGGTTTGGGAGCTGGCTGGAAGATGGAGAGTGGGGACCCAACAGGGCTGTGGCCTCCCTGGGGCCCCCAGATGGACCTAACTAAAGGGGGAGGGGGCTGTTGTCGGTACCTGCAAGACCTGTTTTGGACTGTGTTCCTGTCGTCTAAATAAACTTCTGTTCAACTGGCTGGCTGAGAGTCATGGTGAATCGCAGGAAGCCGGGGGTGCAGGGCCTGGTCTCCCCCACACTCCGTGACGGCCCTGTGAGTGAGGCACTTGCCTCGGGCGCACAAAGCTGAGGGGCGCAGAAAGCGGCAGAGAAAAAAAAAAGCTGCTGGCACAGAGATATTTAGGGTGATCTCCCTGCTGGCCCCCCGCGCCTCCCCCGAGTGTCCCCCGGCCCCGACTTGCTGCCCCCCCTCCTTCCCGGGGCCCTGAACAGAGAGTCACTGTCTCTCCCCTGCAGCTCCATGCTGCCTCCCTGCCGCTGGGTCCTAGTGCCCCCCATCTTGACTGCCAGGGCAGACTGACTCTGAGCCTGCCCTTCCCCCTCAGACCGCAGTCACTGCTCCTGCCCCATGCTGGGCAAGGAGGCAGCCCCATCCCTCACCCCCAGTGAGGCTAGTCAGGGGCAACAGCAGGGGAGGAGGCGCACACAGCACCCCCTGGCACCCACCACGGAGGAGGCGAGAGAGATTCCTGGACCTGAGAGGGGCCCTAGGAGCACATGCAGTGACAGTGGTGGGGGTGAGTGTGCTGCTGGAGGGGCAGAAAAGGGGGACTCCTTCCCCAGAGCTTGCTGCTGCCGGCAGGGAAAGGGCTGGGGGGAGTCCTCCTCTCTGGCCCCTGTCCTGGAGCAGCCTGCCTGCACCCCAATCTCATCCCCAGCCCTGTCCCACCCCAGAGCCCACACCCCCAGTCACACCCCCAGTCACAGCTTTCACCCCCCCACTGCACCCTCAACCCTCTGCCCGAGCCCTGAGCCCCTCCCACATCCCAAACCTCCCATTCCCAGCCCCAGAGCCCTCACCCCTACTCTCACCCTGAGCCCCTCCCACACTCCAAACCACTCATCTGCAGCCACAACCCACAGCCTTCACCCCTGCACCCCATGCCTCTGCACCTCCTCCCATCCCCAAACTCCCTCCCAGAACATGCACCCCCTCCCTTCGCACCTCCTCCCATCCCCAAACTCCCTCCCAGAGCCTGCACCCCAATCCCCTGCCCCAGCCTAGGGCCTGCACCCCAGACCTCCTCCCTCACCCAAACTCCCTCCCAGAGCCTTGGGCGGGTGGGTGAGGGGGGTGGAGTTTGGGTGGGGGCGGGGTCTGGGCACCACCAAAATTTGACAGGCTGCCCTCATGGTTGCAGAGC
>NW_020694399.1:0-10274 GCF_002925995.2 Terrapene triunguis
ACACAAATCAGTTTGCAGGATTGGGGCCTCACTTTCCAAATTTCAGTTCCTGTAAGAGCTAATATGTTTTTAATGCAGGACCCTTGAGATCAAAGGTTATCTTAAAATACCAAAGACTCATTTGCGTTTGCTGTTTTAAAAGGTACTGGTGGTATTTCGAAATCCAAAAGATGCAGCTGTATCCTATTACCACTTCTACAACAAAAATCCTGGGCTTCCAAATGTCAGCTCCTGGGATGAGTTCTTTCAGAAGTTCATGAGTGGAGAAGGTACAGTTATTAGATCTTGGCATGTATAAACACTCTAGTACAATCTTCTCAACTCTTCTTTGGTCTGCAGTCCAAAAAGGGAATCTGTGATCATCATGTTAAAATTAATCCCAAATGGATTCAAACTAATGATCTGGGTTGGGGAGGCAGGGGACCTGGTGCTGAGGAGTTGAAGGTGCTTCTCTCTTCTTCAACCCTGAGCAATGCTCAGCACTGGGAGTATTGCTGTGGAGACATTCAAATGGTCAGGATGGCGCAGTATACAGGGATTCTACTTCATCCCCAGCACACAAAGGGTAAACTCCAGCTTTCCTTTTCGTTCTGCAAGGCATTATCCTTCTTGTGATTTTGCATCTTAACAACTGGATTTATGAGTGAGCCTCTCCCCCTTTGTTCTTAGCTCCTTTTTTCTCTTGCTTTCATTTGCATCTCAGAGCAGGGGTACACATTTTTGATCAACTCAAAATAAAGGTTTGGGGTAAAAATTTTAACAGTATAGTGACTTAGGAGTCTAACCCTCATTGACTTTCAGTGAGACTTAATCACCCAAAGGCCATATTTTTAAAGGCATATAAGTGCTTAAAGATGTAGATAGATGCCTAGTGAGATTTCAAAAAGCACCTAGGTACCTAATTCCCGTAGACTTCAAGCACTTTTGAAAATTCCACCAGGCACCTATCTGCCCATAATATCAATCACTTTTGAAAATGGGATTTAGGTTTTCTAAGTCTCTTAGGCACTTTTGAAAATTTGGCCCTTTATTTATAATTGAGCAGAGGTTTGAGCTACAACTGAACTAGATAAACCCCTTTCTGTAAACTGAAGAACCCTGCATTTCAAGTGAAGTTCTCTTTTAAAGGGGAAAAAGAGACTGTAAAAATGGCATAGTGGATTTTGTGCACATCTCTTTATTACTTCCAGATCAGAAGTGCTAGGCTTATAAATAAACAATGTTTTATGTAACTGCCAGCTCCTCAAATTCCATCTGGGATTTGTGAATCAAATTGGGCTCTTTCCTTCTTCAACACTGCCACCAGCGATAAAGACTCTGCAGGCTAAACTGCACTCTTAGTAACATCTGTACAACCCCACTGGCCTGTCATTCCAATTTGGCAAGCTATTTTGATGATGATGATGCACAAGATGGAATAGATTCCAGCTTGGACTCTCCTAACTGTGCTGATTTGGCAGAGTTAAAAGGAGTGAAAAGCATTAAAGATGCTTTTTATTTCCTAAAGTAAGCAGAGAGGGCACTGTATACACTCAGGGAAACAAGACCTGTTTAGTAAGAGGGTGCCTTGTTTTACATACTCATTTTACAGAGAACTGCATTTTAGCAAAATATTGAGCCAACCCCTATGTCATACTAGCTGCTCAGACACTGAGGTGCATTTCAGAGATTTTGAGAAATTGCTGACCGTACAGTACAGTGTCTACGTACAATATAAGTGAAGTCTCTTTATTTCATCCCTTTTTGTGCAGTTCTGTCAGGAAAGAGGCCAAAATCAGCTGGATCTGTCCAGCTGAGAAATCCCCTGATGTAGGCGAGCTCTCCATGGATGCAAAGCTGGCATACTTGATTCTTGTACTATTCCGCCGCTATAACCGGCACAGGGGTGGTGTCAAAAGACTAACCTTAACTGATTAATTGTTCCTTGGGGACCTTGCCACTTACCATAGGTTAGAGTAGCCTCTAGGCTGCTTGAAGTTACCTTGGAGCCAGGTCTGAGCTGGGCAGGAAATCAGGGAACCATAACCATAAGCTGCCTGACAGCCCCTGCAGCAAAAGGAGGAAATTTAATACAGCAAAGAATCTGTGCCATATTCTAGTAAACAATTATTGAAAAATAAAGTATACTTGTAGAAACTAATTGTTAATATTTTGTAAGGGCCTACCCCTGCAAACACTTAGGCATGTGAGTAAAATTTACTCACATTAATAATCCCACTAAAGTAAAGAAAATTGTTCATATGGTGAGTGTTTGCAGGACCTTAAATCTGTGGTGTTGGGGTTATTTTTTAACTTCGCCATTTCATAAGTGCAATGATAGCCTGGTTATGTGATGGATTGAATATACACACGGCTGTGTTACTGATTACTACAAAATGTATTCAAGATTTAATTTATTGTAAACAGATTTTTTTTAAAGTTATCATGTAGAAACTGTATAGCTTGATTATGAAAAAATAGTTGGAAGAAGAAAGTGAAAAGTCAAGTCTGAAGTGAATGACTTCCAAAATAACATCTGTACAA
This sequence comes from Terrapene triunguis, assembly GCF_002925995.2. Lineage (NCBI taxonomy): Eukaryota > Metazoa > Chordata > Testudines > Emydidae > Terrapene > Terrapene triunguis. The sequence goes on from NW_020694399.1 coordinate 2,524, forward strand.
AAAAAAAAAAAAGAACTAAGTACAGAGAAGGACTAAGAACAGAACTGAAGGATTAGAAGATTTAAGCTCTCCAGGTCTTTATATTGAAATTAGCCTGGACATTTCATCTTGGGGCCATTTCAATATACTTTAAATCAGAGGTCTCAAAGTCCTGGCCCGCGGGCCATCTGCGGCCCGAGAACTTCCCCAGTATGGCCCGCGGGGCTCCAGCAATTTTGGGGCCAGGTCTCTCCCTTGACCCCGCCTGCTGCCCCTGGGCGCTCCCCCCCCCCACCCGCGTGTCCTCTGGGCGATTTAAAATGGCCCGGGGCCCCGGCCACCACCGACAGCACAGCAGAGCTGAGTGGCTTCCTGCGCTCGCTCCATGTGGCTGCCAGCCCCTCCCTGCGGCCCCGGGGCGGGGCTGTGCCTCCGCGCGCTGCCCCCACCCCGAGTGCCCCTGCGGCCAATTGGAAGCTGCGGGGGCAGTGCCTGGGGGCAGCAGCGTGCGGAGGCCCCCTGGCCTGCCCCGCCTTGGAGCCCCAGGTAAGCGCCGCACCCCCCGATCCCCTCCCAGAGCCTGCACCCCCACCCCTCCCCACATACTCCCTCCTGCCCCCAAACTCCCTCCCAGAGCATACACCCCCTCCCCACACCCCCACCCTCCCCCAAACTCCCTCCCAGAGGCTCCACCCCCTCCCCACACCTCCCCCAGCCCCCAAACTCCCTCCCAGAGCCTGCACCCCCCTTCCGAGACACCCCCTCCCACCCCCAAACTCCCTCCCAGTGCCTACACCCCGTCTGGCCCCCAAACTCCCTCCCAGTGCCTGCACCCCTCCTGCCTCCTCCCTCCCAGAGCCTGCAACCCCACCCCCTCCTCCTGCACCCCCATTCCCTGCCCCAGCCCAGAGCCTGCACCTAGCACCCAAACTCCATTCCAGAGCCTACACCCCAGGCCCCCTCCCCCACCCAAACTCCCTCCCAGAGCCCAACCCCTCACACCTTCTGCACCCAAACTCCCTCCCAGAGCCTGCACCCTTCACCCCAATCCCCTACCCCAGACCTCCTCCCCCCCCCCCAAACTCTCTCCCAGAGCCTTAGGTAGGTGGGTGGTGGAGTTGGGGTGGGCGGGTTCTGGGCAGCATGAGCGACATTATTGGCGCGCTGGGAGGATTTGAGGACTGGCACTGACCCTAAGGTAAATTGAGTGTGAGACCCCTGCTTTAAATTATCTTCTCTTTTTGACCTGTTTGTCTTAACTTCATTTTAGTCTGCTGGAGCTCATATTTTGACCATGCTCTTGCCTGGAACAAACACATGGATGAAGAGAATATCATGATCATCACATATGAAGAAATGAAAGAGGTAAATTTGTGTAGAAATTTAAAAATGGAAAAGACTTTTATTAGGTCATGTACTCAGTTCTGATACAGAATTGCTCCCTTCAGTATATTCTCAAGCATCTTGTCCCATCCAGTTTTCCCAGGCAAAACCTTATTGTGCAGAGAACAGGTATATGATGTTGCAGCCTGTTTTCCCACTGGCTACTAGCCCCTCTATCTGCAGCCCAATTCCCTCCTCAAGCACGAAAGCCTTGATCCTGCAACATTAGCACGTGCATGAGAGTGGTCCCATTGACTTCAGTGAGACTGTTCACATGCTTAAAGTTAAGCATGTCCATGTTTGCAATTTGAGGATCTTAAACTGTAAATTCTCTGGGTTAAATAATGCCAGTGCTTATATAGAACAATACTAATTGATGTGGCTAGATAAATGTTATCAGTAGTAATTAATACTAAAAGAAAGAGATCCATGCAGAAGATTGAGAGCATTCACTTAACACATTGCCATTTGGGCAAGGGAGGCACATTCCAAAATCTTATCAAAAGTAACCACCATTCCTGCAACCTCCTGCTGCTGAACTTAATATATTCCTCTAATGTTCTGCCCTTTGTATGGATGAGAATAGTATCAACTACATTCATTTGACAAGATAGAGGGGAAATGTCTGACATGTTTGCTTTAACTCATACATAACTCTATCACATTCTTGTTTTTCAGAACTTACTTGGAAGAGTGAAACAAATAGCTGAATTTTTGGGGTTCTCTCTGCCTGAGGAGAAGATTCAGTCTATTGCAGAGAATGCCACATTCGAATCAATGAGCAATAAATCCCAAGAAAGACATGGCAAATTTAGTTCCATAATTTTCAGAAAAGGTACATTTATATAGAGTGATGATAGTCATAGAGTTTAGAGCAGGTATCCAAATTGGTCATGGGAGCTAATTAACATTTAAAAGGCTTGATAAGATACATGACTGTTGTGACCTTTTCAGGAGCTCCCAAATGCAGAATTAATGTGTTTAATTCATAGCTGATAATGAATTTTCTTCTCTTGAAAGTGGACATCCCTAGCTAGATGATCACTCAGGCACTGAATGCTGTTCTTTCAAAATGTTAGCTCTGTGGAAAATCCCTTGGTTGTAAAAGGTGCATGCATATATACCTGCAAAATGTAGTGCAAAGGGTTTTCTTTAACCTAAAATTTTAAGAACGCCATCCACATCCATAAAGATTTCAAGCCTCATATTGATTTGAAATGTGGCAATAAGTTCAGTCATTCCAACTGTTTGTGTCAGTATTTCATTGTTATCTACCTCTACCTGACATGTGATTTTATACTTCCAGGAATAGTTATTAGTTTATTTCATTGTTCTTCTGCAGGTACTGTTGGAGATTGGAAGAATCTGTTCACTGAGGCTCAAAGCCAAGAAATGGATGCCAAATTTGAAGAATGTTTAGCAGGAACAAAACTGGGAGCCAGGCTAAAATATGATAAATACTGCAAATACTAAATCTTTGACTATCAGAATGACATTAGCATTTACTCAGAGACATCATCTATTTTACTACCTTTTGTTTGAGAATGCAGAGATTTAAATAATTAGACTTTCACGCAAAGATTTGCACACAAAAAAACAAAAAACAACCAAACCCGAGATACAATAAATAAGGCTAGTGGTCCAAATACTGCCCATCTGTGACTTATTTAGACTTAGAATCTTCTGTGCATAGTGGCACATGAGGTAACCCACTTTTCCTACTGCTGCCTGTCCAGAGCAAGATGTTTGATTCAATTGTAAATTGTCTCCATGATGGCAACAACTTTTGCAATTGTCCTGTGATAGATCATTTTTTATCCTTCATGCCTTCTCTTCCCTCCAGGTGGAATCCAATATAAGGCTATGGCTACACTACACAGCTTTTAGCGACACAGCTGCGCTGCTAAAAGGCGCGCAGTGTAGCTGCTGTTTGTCAGCTGGAGAGAGTTCTCCTGCTGACAAAAAAATTCCACCCCCAACGAGCGGCAGCAGCTTTGTCGGTAGGAGAGTGCTCCTGCCGACAAAGCGCTGCTCACACCGGCACTTTTCGTAGGTAAAACTTTTGTCGTTCGGGGGTATGTGTGATTTTTTAACACCCCTGAACGACAAAAGTTTTGCCAACGAAGTTCCATTGTAGACACAGCTAAGATATACCTTGTGCTTCTGCCTTGAGGTAGCCTGATGACATTGCCAAACCACCATAGTCGTCTATGTTTAACTGAGTCCACAGTCTGTTGACTCGAGCCGTACAACACTTACATTGGAGAGATTGTGTAACCAATGAGTTTCCAAAATTCTTCTCAAACAAAGCTGGGGAAATGCATTCATCTTTCTGTTTGTATACTTCCAACATCTGCCACTTTTCTGACGCGTACAGTAGTGTCGGAAGGGTACAATCTCATTTCAGTGTGTAGATGTATCTTCTTACTTTTCCAGGTGTTTGACAAATGAGAAAATGTTCCACTTGCTTGCCAGTTCTTTCTTTCAGTTCTTTAGTAAGCTAGCCATTAGAAGATATTGTACTTCCAAGATAAACAGTCATCAACTCTTTTGTATTTTTCTCCATCAATTGCACATCTGCCATTGTGGACAGTATTCTCTCCTATCTACATAATCTTGGACTTCTGCATACAGATACCAAGTCTCACTTAGGCAGCTTCTGCTTTTATGCTCATAACAAATCTTTTCATTCCATCCATGCTGGTATCCGGTATGACTGTCATCTGTTAAATCTAGGTTCTCCAGCTTATCTCTTGCTCAAAGAACAGCAATAACCTCAGCAACAACCATCACTCTTCTCATCACAAAAAGGAAGTTCAGAAGAGAAGTGGGGATAGTATGCAACCTTGCATTACACCAATAATAATCTTAAACCATTTTATTTCTTTGCTAATTTGATAAAAACTTTGTAGGCCAAGTCTGCAGACAGCACCAGGACAGACAGTAATCTATTCTGGAATGTCTCAGGATCTTCCAAAGGGCTTCTCTGTGGACACTATCGGGTCCTTTCATAAAATCAATGCAATTTAAAACTGTTTTCTGATGGTATTCTAAGCCTTTCTCAATAAGTCTTCTCAAGGTGAAAAATCTGATTTGAACATAACTTTTTATTGAAATCTAGCCTGTTCTTCCCTGAATACTTTTTCAACAACCATTTCATCCTATTCAAAATGATAATGCAAAACACTTTTTCAGGTACAGATAGGAGTGTCACTCTTCTCCAGTTATCACAAATAAACTGGTTCCACTTTTCAGGGATTATACAGATAACGCCTCTTCGTCAATCTTTAGACTAGATCTCCTTTTCCCAAACCATTCTGCACAACCTTCACATGTAATTCAAATCACTTTCTTTTCAGCTTTTAACATTTCAGCATCTATTTTATTATAGCCTGGTGCTTTACCACTCTTCAGTTGGTTTATGGCCTCAGTTATTTCTTCAAAGATGATTACTTCTAGTGATATAGGTAAATCCACTATTTCTTCACATCTCTCAGTGTACGTTTGTGGTTCTGGCTGGCTGAACACAAATTAGAAATGTTCCATCCACCAGGCACCTTGTCATTCCTCTGTGGTTTAAAATCCTACCATCTCATGTCTTCACAATGCCACAGTGGTTTGAGAATTGTGATGTCAGTCATTTAGATGCTAGAAAAAGTTTTCTGTACACCTCCTTAGCTTGTCTTGCTTTGTTTTCCAGCCATTCTCTCTTTTCCCTTCCAACTGATATTTTAACATTTTTGTGTTTGACCACATATTTTTGTTGTAGAACAACTCTTTTGCTACTGTCTCGTTCCTGTTGAATTCTCTTCTTTAATTCTTTCCTCTCTCCAACAAGTCTCCATGTATTTGGTTGGAGCCACTTTGCTTTCTTAGACTTTCTCATTCCCACTATAATCCTGGTTGCATCCACATGCACTTCTTTGTAAAGCTGCCATTGTTCTTCTGTCATTGGTCAGTGTATGTAACTCTTCGAATCTGTTGTTCATCTGCAGCTTGAAATGCACCTTCACTGCTGGATGTGCTAACTTTCTAGTATCATACATACCCTCTGCCTTGCCTGGTGCTGCCTTCTTTATTTTTATTTGGATCATCCCAATAACAAGATGGCGTCACTTCCAACATCAGCACTCTTATACTGTTGGAAGCTAGGGTGTGATCTTTTTCAGCTCCAAATAATGGCAACATAGTCTAGCTGAGGGGAAGTCGATTATTTTTTGTCAAGGTATAATCAAGATCTGGACTCTAGAGAAAATAACAAAAATAATAACAACAAGTAAATAAAAAGATTTCGGGGTCTGTTCAAAAGCATCTGGTGGTCCAGATTTGGCCCGCGGTCCGCCTGTTGACTACTCTAGTCTAGCTATTTCTGGGTGAAGCCATCATTTGATCTCCATGTCAGTTTTGTCTTTCCTTTGGGGCAACATTATTTCCACACATCTATATGGGTGTAAGAGATATTTGGCTGAATATGCAGAACCCATGAATGGTATGCTAGAGTGCCTATGACTATTTCAGTTTAATTTTTTTCATAATCTGTTATTAATTCAGGTTGATTCCTGCTCCAGATCCAAATTTTCTGAAAGTCCAAGGTTCTTGAGCATCCTGGGGTCTTGCTTTGGACTCATTTCTCATCTTCAGTCGTTAATTTGGTCATCTGTGTATCCTCTATTCTTTGAGGCCTTGTATGAAATTCTTGTAGAGTCCATTGATTTGATGATAAATCATCCTGGCAGAAGGTTGACAGGAGAATGCATCAAGGGTTTTGTACTAGCTCCAATGATGTTTAATATAATTATTAATGATCAGGAAAGATGAGTGAGTATGAGGTAGCAAAATTTGCAGATTGAACTAAGTTATTGATGTTAATGAAGACCAGAGAGGACCGTGAGGAATTTCAGAGACATTTAAACATGCTAGGTGAGGGGGGAAATGAAGTTTAATATTGATAAATGCAAAGTAATGCACACTGGAGGAAAAAATTTAAACTAGTCACACACATTACAAAGTTCTTAATTGTATTAATGCAGGACAGGGACCTGGGTGTCATTCTAGACAGCTCAATGAAGACCGCTGCTGAATGTGCAGGTGTTTTTATTTAAAAAAAATGCAAATATGAGGATATGTATGCAATGGAATGAAGAATAATATGGAAAATATTATAATGCCCTTATATAAGTCAGTTGTGCAGCCTCATCTGGAATATTGTGTGCAAATACTGGTCACCCTGTCTCAAAAAAACATATTGCGGAATTAGAAGGGATTCAGAGAAGGGTGCAAATGATGATTAAGGACATGAAAAATCTTATCTGAAGAGATTGGAAAGGTTGGGATTGTTTACCTCAGGAAGGAGTATATAAAATAATGAATGGCCTAAAGATGGGAGACCTGGCCCTTCTCTTCAAGCTGTCCTGCTATGCATGGCTCAAGAGTGTGAATACCACCGTCTGGGCAGACTGTTAAGAACCAGGGCACAAACCCCAAATTGGTTGGGAGTTTTATACTTAGATTTCACCAACCAATTATCAAGTATACACTCCTCCGGCACTATAACAGCCTTAGCATGGAGTAACAGACAGTATGCCGATCTATGTTGCAATCCAGGTAAGCTTACATTTGTGATCGATGGTCCCTTACACCAAAGATCACAGCAATATTCATGTTTCTCCCAGTCCCAAAGGACCAGTCACTTTCCCCAGATCAATTACACCTTAGATCTTACACCGAAGAGAAAGCTTGTAGTCAGTGCTATAGTAAACTATCTGAAGATTTATTATATAAGAAAAGGAAACGAGTTATTTACAAGGTTAAAGCAGGTAAACTGATATACACACAAATGAGTTACAATCTTAAATTCCAATAAGTAATAGAAACGTCTAGAATAAGCAAGCTCTGTGGGTTTACCCTAGAATAAAAGACCCATGCCATGATCACAGCAGGCTTGGGTCAGCTGACGGGCTTGGGCTGCAGGATTAAAATTGCTGTGTAGACGATCAGGCTTGGGGTAGAGCCAGAGTTCTGGGACCCTTCCCCATCGTAGAATTATTGTATTATAAACACAAAAACTTAATTATTACCTTACAATATGGACTACAGATGTTATAAATTAGATTAATGAATGCGGCAATTTACCACTATTCAATAAAGTCTAAACACTACGCACATTTTTATAACTCTAATATGTATTTTAACAATACTAACACACAGGCAAACCAGAGCGATTCCGGCTATGTTCTGATCAGTATCCAAGTGAGGCTTGGGGACCTTGGCATGAGCTGACACCTGGTTTGCTAGCATCACACTTCTGTTTCCCTGTCTCATAAGAAAAGGACAGTGGGAAATTCAATGAAATTAAAAGGTAAAAAATTCAAAACTGATCAAAGGAAATC
>NW_020694400.1:0-5599 GCF_002925995.2 Terrapene triunguis
GGGGGGGGCGTCCCACGGCAAGTCCGTCGCACGGAGCGGGAGTCCCCGGGGTCCAGCGGTGCCGGCGCAGCGCGTAGCGCCGCCGCCCCGGGTCTCACCTCCGCCCCCTCCTCTAGCCCCCAGACCAGCAGGGCCTTGCCGCTCTCCGTAGGGACCCGGAACGCCAGCACCTCGGGGCTGGCCGCCAGCGCCATGCGGGGCGTCAGCAACAGCGGCGCGCCGCGGCCCGGCCCGGCCCGGCCCGGCTCCAGCCAACCACGGCCCGGCTCTGCCTCCAGCCAACCACCGCCCGGCCCGGCCCGGCTCCGCCTCCAGCCAACCACCGCCCGGCCCCGCCCCGCCCCGCCTCGCTTCCAGCCAACCACCGCCCGGCCCGGCTCCGCCTCCAGCCAACCACCACCCGGCCCGGCCCCGCTTCGCCTGACCCGGCCTAAGCCCCGCCTCCTGCTCCGCCTGGCCCCGCCTCTTCCTGCCTTGGCTGCCTCGCGCCGCCCCTTGACCCCAGGCCCTGCCAGCTGCCAGCCCCTTCCTTGCCCCCGGCCGGGCCAGCGCGCCGCTCTGAGGTCCGGGGCGAGCAGGGCCCTGCGAGCCGGCGCTGTCAGTGGCGGAAAGCGGTGGAGGCGAGGCGCCTCCCAGCTGCCTGGGCTGCCCTGGCCTCTGCCCTGCCCTGCCGCCCTCCACACGCCCAGGCTCTGCCGGCTACAGCCGCGTGGGCCTCACGGCCTCGCCCCCCTTGGCGGCGAACACCGCCGAGCTGCCAGGTCCCTCCAGCCAATGGACACACGAGCACCACGTGGGAGCGGGGTTCTGGCTGCTGTCCCGCGGGCCATGGGTCCTCACACGGCTCCTCTGCACGAAGCCAGGGGAAGCAAGCGCCCCGACCAATGAGATGCTGCGGCACAATGCTGGGCTTCTAGCTCGTTTATTCTCTGTAGGCGAAAAGGATTTTCTTTACAAAGATGGAGGAGCATCATTACGCAGCCCCTCCAAGACACCACAGCTAGCGGGAGAATAGGTTTACTCACAGGCACATCAGCCTCTGAGGTTCTCTTAACAAAGGGGGTCACACAGGCAGGAGCACGCTAACCTCGTTGTGTACTGGGATAAAAGAACAGTGTTTCTGCCATCAAATGGTGCAGTTGCTCTCTCCGAAGCGCCTGCACTTCATCAGTTTCAGGTAGGTCTCCACCTTGTGCAGGTCTTTCTTGAAGCAGGACAACAGGCCGTAGTTTTTTAACAAGGCGTCTTCGTTCCGGAGATTGATGTCAAATTTGTCATAAGTGGGTCTGAGGACTTGAAATCCCCGGAGGCTTCCATCTTCCAGCTCCTGTGGGGACATGGCAGCTTAGATGGGAGGGAACGGCTCTTGGGCTGGCATATCAGAGCCCAAAGGCCTGGGACCATGGAAACAAATGCCAAGGTGCCAGCACAGCTCAGTGCCTCCCAGTCTCAGCACTCCTGAAGAAGGTGCTGTCACAGGCACAGAAAGCCGGAGACAGCATTTAGGCAGGTGGTGTGGTGTGGGCTTAGCACACTTGCATCGGTGCTTTTGAATTAGCATTGGCCTGCGAGAGGGAGTGTGCTGGGGAGAGGAGCTGCTGTCAAACCCAGCACACCCCCTCAGGCAGCTGGGAGGGAGGTGGGGTGGAAAGGAGGGGCAGAAGGGAGTAGGTGATGTGGATCGCCCTCTATGAATTTTACCAAAGGGTGCGCAGGATGCAAGCTCCTCTTTGGGATTCCTGTAGACCTTGGGATGGTCCCTTACCTACTGCTTCCCTCCCCCGTTCCATTTTCTTCTTGTAGACTACAAGCACATACAGTATGTTTAAAATCCATGGTTCTCAATCCAGCCCCCCATGTTACAACAGAAGATAGTTTCCCATCTAGCCATAAAGGAGGTGAGAACCGTGTTGCTGTTCAGAGCTCATGTTCCACTTGTGCACATTCTTTCGCATACACATTTTCACAAGTAGAGCAATTATACATGTACGGTTGTGGACGTATTAAACTATAGTCTTCAGGAAGAAAGCTAGACAGGGCCCCGGACAAGACACAATGGTGAGTGGATGGATGTATGAAACAGGCTGGAGACTACCTAGGTGTCTCAGTAACACAGCTGGCCAAAGCGCTCACTTTGGTGAGCTGGTAAAATAAACCTCTTTTCTCTTTAACACTTTGCAGTCCCAGTGGAGAAATCTTTAGCTGATGTTACCAGGCTCCTGCTGCTTCTGACTGAAAAGCTTTGTGCACCAGCTGGAGCTTTTTTAGCTTTTTTGGCCAGGTAAGCACTGCTTGAAATGGAAACCTGATTATTTGACTGGCTTCTCAGCATCACTCTGCCCAGGAATTGAGTAGAGGTGTACGTGGAGTGCTGTTGATGTGTGAGAAGGAAAGAACCCAGCTTGACTCTCAGGGCCAGACTTTTTTAGTTGCCTAAAGATGCAGCTGGAAATGTAGGTGTCTAACTCTCATAGGACTCCCAAGACACTTCTGAAAATCCCACTCAGCTGCTGTCTGCATCTTTAGGCACCTAAATATTCTTACAGATCTGGGTTTCAGAGCCCAGGCTGAGTTTGCGGTGCTGGCAGTGTGGGAAAAATCCCCCACCTTTTACTTATAAACTGAGCACACTCGAAATCCCTGAGAGACCATAAACACCTGCACATTTTAAAAAGGCACTTTTCAGAGTAGAACCACTATAAAGCAGCTGAGCTGAGAAGCATTGATTCTCCAGGGAAGGGGTGGGACAGATGATCCCTCTTTTTATAAAACTACATACTCCCAGTGATGGAACACAAATATTTCAGGACAGAAGCCTGCACTCCTTACAGCTTTTTGATATTGTTGTAACGATCAGCTTCAGCAGAGTGTAACACACGTGTAAGGGCATGGAGAATCGGGTCCCCCAGTGTGAAGTTTAGACTGTGTTCTCCATGGATTGTATTATAGAAAGACTTTCTTGTATCAGTGCATCTCACATGTGGCCACTTGAGCATGGAAATGACAAAGAAACAAGCAGGTGCAAGCTCATGCCAATGATTATTTAGGTTATACATAGTTAGGAATATCAGCAGAATACTGAAAAAACTAGGCGCCTACCATTGCTGCGGTGGAGTTAAGATTGCTTGGGGACACATAAATTTGCTTCTTTTTTTTTTTTTTTCTCTGCAACTGATAATTTTCTCAACTTCTGTTTGTTTTTGCAAAATATTACAGGGCATATTTACATTAACACTGACAAAGTATTTTGTCAAGGGATATAGCAATCTTTCTTATAGTGCCACTTACAAGACAGATATATCCTATTAAAATATTGTTTAATGATAGGCTTGGAAAGGACTTTCTAGTCTGTTCTATACTATTCTATTCTTTATTGGTTTTTATACCGCACTCATCACCATAGTATCTGAAAGCCTTCCAGTACTGCAGTAAGCAATGTGACTCGCATCTGTCATGTGTTTGTTCATTCATCCTCTCCCAGGGGGAGAAGTGTGTGCAGGGGAGCATTTTGTTTTGATTTTTTTCACTTCTGTATCTGTACACAGTGTACACTCCCCCCTCCCCCTCCCTCATACCCCTACCCCAATGGTCAACTAGTTAACGTGTTGCCAATTTAGTCGTTTTCCAACCCCCCTGTAAATTCAAACACCACCTCTATAATTTTATTTCTTGGGGAAAACACTGGTCTACACGTATGTGTTGCCATATGGCTATGTTCGAGAAGGAAGGTCAAAGAAATGCAGCTTGCATTTGGAGCAGGAAGTGGGGAAGTTTGGGATGGTCCCTAGTCCCTGGGCGAGTCTTGAGCCAGCCCCCAAGAAAGCTCTGTCTGCTGGAGTCCGGGAGAGCCATATGATTCTGTAATCATGTCACATGCTGCTGCTTACCCTCATCAGAGCCTGGATACCTTCTTCTAAGTCCCTCAGTTTTTCGTAGACTCTGTCTGAGGTGCCAAACACAAGGCTGTTGGTGAACACCCTGCTTAGGAACTGCACTGGGTTTAACCAGGACTGAATGAGAATCAGTGAAAACCGAAGCAGCTCCATGTCCTGAAATGAAAATAAATTGGGGTCAGAGCTCTGCAGGAAAGGTGTCTTCTAAGCAACAGGCATGTGCTTTCCACTCTGAAACAGAATGTGACTGAAATGAACTCTGGAGCACTGATTTGCTTAAACTGAGATAAAGCCATACGTGGTCTGGGGAGTATCACCCAGAAATTCTCTTCTGTGTGGACAATATACTGCCCAAGCCTTCCCGATGTGTGATTTGTTACAGTTTATACCATAGCTGAAAACAAAGCCTGTCCTCTCCCTATGCAGTACCCTTCAAGGTCACGCATGGTGAAAAGGGTGATGCAAAGAGCAGTGTCTCTCATAAAGCACCCTTCATCCCAGAGCATTTTACACACCTTACATATGCCAGAATTGCTTTACCCCCAAAGGAGGTGGAATGTGGCATCTATCTAAGAGCTACACTACATGACAGCTTGGGATAGGAAGTGAGGAATCCTGATGATTCTACAAGGGGAGTTTAAAGAGACAGACTGGAATTCTCCAAAGTAGAATTTGGCCAGGACACCTGGAACAACTCCAGCTCAGAAAAATGCCACAGGATGGTTAATGAGCACAAGTGGCTAAGTGCCTTTTGCTTTTATCTCCCGTTGGGAAGTTAGCAACCTCCCCAGAGTACCATGCTGGGGCACTTCATGCAGTAGCCTGAACTTGATCCTCAGAGGTCTCCTCTTCAGGTACTGTCCAGGCCCAGCCCAGTTTAGCTTAGCTATAGTTTTACTGTGCAGGCACTAAGGAGCTACCTCAGACAATGCAGAGTCCTGTTGGAAAGCCTCTTTTCAGAAGCGGCTCTGCTGCCAGAATGTATTTGCCAGTTGAAGACAACTTACTGATTTCTGCTGGGCATCATCTTTTCCTGTGGGAGCAGGAATGGTTTCTGAATAACAAAATGCTGATTGGGAAATTTTGTTGGAATGCCTCTGCTCCTCTGGAATATAGGTCCGTTCCTGTGAAAACATCCCAAACACACTGAGAACTGCTCTTTCTCGTGCCCTGGGAAGGGGCCTGGGACCCTTCTCCCCAGGCTGAACCGAAGAGTTACTGTTAACAAGATAGGAAAATGAAACAAAAAGTGACAGCCGCTGTGAAGGGCTGGCAGGTGGGAAATGGCATGCAATTCCATTGATGAGCCAGCATGTTGGCCAACTAGTTACTAAGGCTAAAGATCACCCTCTGACTAGGTCTGTGCTATGAAATAACACATGCAATATTCAGTTTAGCTTCTCAAAGGAAGGACATGACAAAGGAAGGACAAAGGAGCACCCACGGGGAAAAATTGGTGGGTGCTTAGCACCCACCAGCAGCTCCCCGGCCCGCCCCAGCTCGCCTCCGCTCTGCTTCTGCCTCCTCCCCTGGGCGTACCGCCGCATCCTGCTTCTCCCCCCTCCCTTCCAGCGCTTGCACTGCGAAACAGCTGATTCGTGTGGCAAGCCTGGGAGGGAGAGGGGAGGAGGGGGAACGCGGTGCACTTGGGGAAGAGGCAGGGCCGGGGCAGGGATTTGGGGAAGGGGTCGAATAGGGGCAGGGAG
>NW_020694400.1:5609-11586 GCF_002925995.2 Terrapene triunguis
CCTGCCCAGGATTGGGGAGAACTCCACAAACTGAACATGTCTGTGTTTGTGGGGAAAGATGATCCCATTTTCAAATAACATGGGAGTCCAATGGCACGACCCCGTGATACTTACAAACTCTTTGTATGTGTCAGCAGCCAGCAGGTGGAGGTGCTGGGCCCTCAGCACGGCATTGGCAAACAGACTGGAGAGGGGCATGGCAGGGAAAGCTGCTGCCCCCCGGGGCCACTGCAGCCCCAGGATGATTGCAACAAAGAGCAGAGGAGAAAAATATGACCCTGCAAAAGAAAGGGGAGGTGTCAGTAATCCTGGGGGCAGTGGCCTAATTACTGTTGGGGGGGGGGGGGGGGAGGCTACAGTGAAGCCCCTTTCATCCTCTGCTCTTTCCAGGGCTGGCACATAGGGGAAGCTGATGGTGTGGGGAGGTCCAAAGGGGCAGCTGGTGACTGCTTCATACATTTAAGACCATTCTGATGATCTTTTTTCACCTCCTGTGTAGCACAGGCCAGACAACCTTAACCAGGGATTCCTGCATCACGCCCAGAACTTCTGGTTGAGCTCGAGAATATCTCTCCAAAAGACATCCAGTGCTGCCTGACTGACCACAAGTGACGGAGACTGCCCCACGTCCCTGAATAAGCTGTTGATGAATTACCCTTGCCGTTACAAATGTGCTCCTTATTTCTAGTCTGAATTCATCCAGCTTCAGCTTCCATCCATTGGCTCTTGTTCTGCCTTGTCTGCTGGATTAAAGAGCCCTCTATGATCAGAAATCTTCACCTCCTGGAGGTCCTTACAGATCAGAATCAAGTCACCTTTTAGCTTTCTCTTGGACAATTAACAGACTGAGTTTTCACTGAGAGGCCGGTCTTCCAGACCTTGAATCATTCTTGTAGCTCTTTTCCGACCCCTGGCCTTTGCACTCATTGTACTTACCCATTCGTATTACCATGAAGTTATTTCTGTATAAAATAAACCGGATTAGACAAGCAATATGCAAGTACAATGCCAAAGGGACAGACCTTTTCTTGTATTTTTAAGACTCTCTCATGCTCATCCCCCACCCCCACTCTCTCCCTCTGGCCTGTTTTGTGATGACTGGAAATTCTGCTCCACAGTTGCTGAGCCAGCGTGCCCTCCTCCTTACCCAGGGCTCACCTGCTGCTTTACAAAGGGGGCAGAGAATCCTTGCCTCCATTTTACAGATGGGGAAACAGCCTTTGAGAGGTGAAAGCCAAAACTTTCAAACATGGGCGCCTAAATACGAGTGTGCTGGCTCCGAAGTGCTGAGCACCCACAGCTCCCCCTGCAATCAGTGGCAGCACCCAGCATGCCTGAAATTCAGGGCACTTCTTTAGGAGCCTAAATATGGATTTACAATGCCTGACTTTAGACAGCCAGATTTAAACATGTTGGTCCTCAACTCTGTGACCCAGTTCCCCCTTTGCCAGCTGGGGTACTGATACTCATACATCTTCCTGGGGTACTGGGGAGGTTTGGTTAATATTAGGGCAGTGCTTTGAAAATGTAAAACACTCTGTAATTGTTAGAGGGGTGGAGTGGATTGCACACTACGATCACAGGCTTCAGTGGACACGTACTCCCCAGCACTGCAGCCAGAAACCCCCCCACCTCCTCTTCTTCCCCCCAAGGGCAGAAATAAAGCCAGTCTCTTTCACCGGTGCCTGCCCAGTGCAAGCAGAAACAGATCTTTAGTGAGGTTCTTGGATGCTGGGGCAGGTGTGTGTGGGGGGGTAATGCTGGCAAGTGGTGCCAGGTGCAAGGTCTAATGCCAATGGATGGTGCTGGCGGTCCTGGGTTTCAAGGTGAGGTGGGTGATGCCGGTAGGTGGTGCTGGAAGTTCTGGGTACAGGTGGGAGTTGGGTGATGCTGAGCATTATGGTTGCAAAGGGGAGTTGGTGTTGCCAGTGGGTGGTACTGGGGCTTTGGGATAAACTACGTTTCTGTCTGATCAGTGATCTAAAGATCACTGCTTAGAAATGTTTATTGATCCTGATATCATGTGTACAGGTTCCAGGGCAGTGCATCTCTGTCCTGGCAAATCCTAGAGCACCAGACCGGAAAGCCTGGCTGTCATCTCACCGGCTACATTCCTCTTCTCAATATTTTTGTTTTATTGGATGTTAATTGTGTTCAAAAGTTCCTCAAAACACACGGAAAATCTCTTTACCCCTCTCCCACCAAAGCCTTTTGAGTCTTATGCAGCTGATATTGTTTCTGGACGTCGCTGTTCTTCTTTCCCGGCTGAGGAGGAGCCCTCGTGGTCCTATGAAACCTAAGAGATTTCATCATCCCTCCCCCATGGTGTCCAACATTTTCTCCATCAGGCCTTGTCTGCACTCAGAAGAAGGGTGTATAGACTAACATGAGGTAAACTCCTAGTGAAGACTAGCCAGTTGTAGGATTAACATATGTTAACTGTGTTTACCTCAACCTGCTAATGTGTGTGAAAACTATACATGGCATTGGCTTCACTGTGATGTTCCCTTGTGTTAGTTAGCTAACACCAGAGAAGAACACACCTTTCTCCTAGTGTGTAGTTGAGTGTGGATTTCCTCATAAAAAAGAGGAAATTCTCATCCCCCGACATCATGATTCTCAAATGGCTTCTTTGGGCATGGGAACAGTAAGTGAGGGACAAATATAAACATTTCCGGGTAAGTGAAATTACTGAGCAATCTTGCATTGTTAATATTTGGTAATAATGAACACAGTCTTTACAATAACAGATGAGACGAGCCAGGCTTCAGAAACTGGTCATTCCGAGGACTGGCTTCCTTCTACTTCAGTTCCAGCTACTTTGTAGCAGGCAAAGATCTCATGAGTTCCCTGAGTCAGGGATTAATGCGCACACGTACAGGTTGGTCTTCACCTAGTTGCCATTTTTTCAGGTGCAAATATTTTGGGGCACAATTTCACCCCCACAGTTTGTGTTACTTAGACACCCGAGCCATTGATTATTCCACGTATTATGGCCATAGACGTCTGGGTGATCTAAATCATGTGTGAATAACTGCAGGAGCAAAATAGCGGCAGTTATTTGTAGCCTTCGTTTCCATCCCCAAAACCTGTCCATGCTGCTTTGTACCCTGGGGTTCCAGTCTGCCAGGTTGCATGAGGCATTGTTTTTAGCCCTGAGTTCTTGAGAGAGGGGCCTCAAAAAGCAGCTCAGAACTGAAGTGGAGTGATAAAGGCATAGTCAGAATAATGGGATGCCTGAAGTCTGATATCTTGTGAACCACCATAGAGCACCTGCTCTACCACTACTGCTCAGCTTTCCCAAGGGGGAATTACATTAGTGTCTGTCAGTCATACCTGTGAAACTATCACGGGCTCCTCAAACGAGACAAAACCACAGACTGTCACAAACCAAGGGGTGGGATAGCTCAGTGGTTTGAACATTGGCCTGCTAAACCCAGGGTTGTGAGTTCAATCCTTGAGGGGGCCACTTAGGGATCTGGGGCAAAATCAGTACTTGGTCCTGCTAGTGAATGCAGGGGGCTGGACTCAATGACCTTTCGGGGTCCCTTCCAGCTCTATGAGATAGGTATATCTCCATATATTATTTCCCAGAGAGGCATCCCAGCATCCTGATAGGCTGAGCTACTCTGCTGATCAGAGCAATGCAGTGCCATGGAAAGCCGGCAACGATCCCTGTATCTGAGATCAGCCGGCATCTGAACGTGGAGGTCCCCAGACCAGACAAAGTGTATATGGCTTGAGAAAGGAGATAAAACTTGAAGAGCGGGGGTGAGGCACGGGCAGAGCTAAGGGCTGGGCCAGACCAGCAGGGTATATCCTGAACCATAGTGAACACAAGGTGTCACTGAGCCCAGAACAAAGGATGTTCCCAGACAAAACACCTGGAATCGGAGTAAATACATGTTGCTAATGAAAAGGGGAAAACACCCACTAGAGCGTTGTCTTCCAAAACTGACAGGTTTGCTCTCTTGGCACATGTGGAGCAGGGTTTAACCCTTAGGAGCCTGAAGATGAGTTTAAGGTGAGAGATGGGAGTGGAGTAAATGAGTCTCATTAGTCTCCTGCAGTCTCACTCCCCTTCCTTGAATGAGAGCGCCCCCCCCAGGAGCTGACGAAGGGAAGAGAGCCACCTGCCAGACCTACTCCATCAGCAGGGAGCCAGGCAGGATTTATCCCAGGGGATGCTGACCTCCGGCAACTGCAGGGATGGGGATCAGCGAGGGGTGGAGCAAGTCTCCTTTGGAGCAGGGGTGTGGATGTGCTAGATGGGGGCAGCTATGCCCTATTGCTCCAGCACCCCTGAACATACCCACATGCCCCAGCAAACCAGCTGTTTTATTATCTGTCATGGTCCAGGACCTCCTTGTGCTAGACTCTGTACAAACACAGCAGAGATGATCCCTGCCCCAACAAGCTTACAACCCCCTCTACATTGGCCACCCTTAGGATTAGTGTAATGGAGCTGAGCTTTAAAAACCATAACATAGAACGTCCTGACTTTTGTGTGATTAAAATGATAACCTCCCTGTTGCTTAGGAACACAGAAATCACCACGCTGGATCAGACCTGAGGCCCCTCTAGTCTAGTATCCTGGCTCTAACACTGCCCAGCACCAGCTGCACCAGGTGCAAGGATCCTGCATTAGCAGGTATGAAATAATCTGCCCCCACATATAGGTTCTGGTCTCTAATAGTTAGAGATTGGCTTAAGCCCTGGAGCAGCAGATTTAGTATGCCTTCATAATTTTTGTTAGTAATAGAAGTTAAAACTCTGGATATTCCTGTGTCCATAGAAATGTCCAATCCCCTTTTAAAATTGCTAAATTCTTGGCCTCCACATCTTCCTGTGGCAATGAGTTCCACAAGCTAATTACGCATTGTGTGAAAACATATTTCCTTTATCGGGTTTGAATGTCCCATCTTTTACCATAGACATTGAGTTTACACTGCACACGGCAATACTGTCCTCTCTCTGCACTGGGTCCCACTATCCTGAGCCTGCACTGATGTTCACAATACTTTACAATTCAGATATAAAAAGGTACCTGAAGCCATTTCTCTTTGGTAAGTTGCAGTTGCTCGGGTGCTGTTTGAAGCTGGATGTTTCTAGGCTGGTAGTGGGAACCTTTGAACCATTCTTATATACTGGGGGGTCGTTGTAATATTTATGCATGTTTCCATGAATGTGAGACACCATTCCCCCCTGCCATATTGGTCTATGAATAAATGCACAGGTGTTCACAATGGTGTTACCTACTCAGAATTGTATTATACATAAATGCAAAATGTATCACGGGTGTTTGCCTAGTGCTAAATTTAGCACTGAATGATCCCCCCATGTTCTGTTTATTGTAAATAGAGGTCATCTAGCAGAGATGTTCAACCCCAATTTCAGCAACCACGGAGTAACTCTTCCTCCACATTGTTCACTGTGCCATGTAGAAAATGCACATCCTCCTAGCTGGATGGGGCAAACCTTGCTCTGACCTAACAGGGACAGCTGATCGCTCAGGGAGGCCTTGAGAAGAAGCAAATGGGATACTTTGCAGTATTTGTTGCTTAGGACAACAAATGTCAGCCGCTCTCCAGAGCAGAATGACTGTGCATTAAAACATGGGCAGTGACGGATGGAGGGACAGATCCAGCAAAAGGGCCCCCACTTTCCCCCACGTGCTTGTCTATTGTCTGCCCTTTACATTGCAAAACCAGATCCAAAACCTATTAGTTAGGCCCCTGGTATTCTAAAACACTTTAGACCTAAATTCTGTTACAAAGCCCTGGATTTATGTAGCGGAGCTGCACTGAGTTTCACTGCAAATGGGGAATTTCTGTTTTATTCTCTATCAGTTCTTATACTGTGCTCATCACCATTGTATCTGAGGATCTTCCAGTAATGCATGAAATGACATGGCTAACATCTGTCATGTGCTGTTTGTTCATTAATGATCTGGAGGATGGAGTGGACTGTACCCTCA
>NW_020694401.1:0-1259 GCF_002925995.2 Terrapene triunguis
GGGTGGGATATGGGGCTGGATGGACCCATTGGACTTCTCTGTAGCTGCTGCTATGTTCTTAGGCTGGGGGGGAGCTGACCCCAGTTTAGCAGTGGGGAAGGGTAGAGGGGGGTGTGGGGTGACCCCATCCCTCCCCCTGAGTCACCCCGACCTGGGGAAGCTGAGAGTTATGGGTCACACGTGAAAGGGCTCTTCCCCCTTTGCCCCCCTCCCACTGCCTGAGTCACGGGGGGGGGGGGGGCGGGGGGCAGCAAGGGGCTCTCGGGACTTCCCCAGCCCTGGTGTCCGGCTTGGCCAGCAATGGGCCGGGGCTGAGTCAGCCCCCAAGGGGCTGGCCAGACAGACGGCAGGGGCCAGCCCAGGGACACGCAGCCCCAGAGGGGGTCCCCCCACATGGAGAGAAGGGAGGGGGGGTCGCTGGCCCCTCCGACCCCTGACCTGGGCTGGGCTGAGTCCTGGCAAACTCGGGTCACACACTGGGGGGGGGCACTGAATGGGAGTGAAAGCCAGGGACCCCCCCCCACGCCCTGGGGCTGGAGGGGTCCCGCCCCCCCCCCCTTGCAGGGAACGGGAAGTGTCTTTGTTCCATGTGGGCGGAAGCTCTTGGGAGCTGCCAGACAAAGCAGGAAGCAGCTGCTGCCATGGTGACGGCGCGTGACCCCCCTTGCGCCATCACGGGGTGGGGGCTCCCCGCCCCGGACGCCTGGGTCCCCAAGTCGCCGTGGCAGCCCTGGAGCTGGCGGGGGGGGGTGATAAGTGCATGGATGTGGGGGGCAGGGGTGCTGGGGGGAGCCCTAGGGGGAGCCCTGGGGGGACCCCCCCCCCGGGAGGCGCGTCAGCCCGGGATTGCGCAGCCCCCGCGGGGGAGGCGCCCCAGCCCCGGGCAGCGAAGGGTTAAGCAACAGGAGTCACTGGGGTTGTTGCCTACGTCACTGCAGGTTCGTGCACCAATCCCAGCCCCGAGGGGGGAGACACCCCCCCCCGCTGACACGCACGCACGGAGCCACACGCGCACACGCGGGCACGCGCAGAGCCACAGGCACACACGGGGCCGCGCACGGACACGGACCCACACACTGACACACACGCTAACAGAGACCCACACACCGACACACACAGTGACACAGACCCACACACCGACACACACACCGACACACACAGTGACACAGACCCACACACTGACACACACACTGACACACACATTGACACAGACCCACACACCGACACACACACTAACACAGACCCACACACCGACACAC
>NW_020694401.1:1359-2537 GCF_002925995.2 Terrapene triunguis
CACACACACATTGACACAGACCCACACACCGACACACACACTAACACAGACCCACACACCGACACACACAGTGACACACACATTGACACCGACACACACATTGACACGGACCCACACACCGACACACACACTAACACAGACCCACACACCGACACATACACTAACACAGACCCACACACCGACACATACAGTGACACACACATTGACACCAACACACACATTGACACAGACCCACACACCGCCTCACACACTGACACAGACCCACACACCGACACATACAGTGACACACACATTGACACAGACCTACACACCGACACACACACTAACACAGACCCACACACCGACACACACATTGACACCGACACACACACTGACACACACACCGACACGGACCCACACACCGACACACAGACCCACATGCCGCCGACACGGATCCACACCTGACACACACACACGCAGAGCCACATGCACTCACAGACATGGATCCTCACGCAGACACACACCGACACACATGCTGACACAGACCCACACGCTGATACGCAGACACACACGCCGCCGACACAGACCACACCCGACACACACGCAGACTCACATGCACACACAGACATGGATCCTCACCCAGACACACACACCGACACACACGCTGACACGCAGACCCACACACAAACACACACGCTGACATGCAGACACACACGCCGCCGACACCGACCACACCCGACACACACGCAGACCCACATGCACACACGGATCCACACACAGATATGGATGCTCTGGCACTCACAGATCCAGACATAGACACGGATGCATGGGCAGACCCATACGCTGACACACACGCTGACACGCAGACCCACACGCCGCTGACACAGACCACACCCTTCACACCCGACACACACATGCAGAGCCACATGCACACATAGATCAACACACAGACACGGACACGGACACTGCACGTGCAGACCCACACGCCAACACACACACCTACTGTAACACAGTACACACTAGCAACACATATACAGGCAGTGCACACACACTGCCACCCGTGTGTGTAATGCAAAGCACACAGGCAACACACACGCACCAGCAACCTGGCCTGACAACAGACGCACACGTATGCATGGGGCACAACATACGCACTCACACACACCAGCCCTGCAGACCCGCATAACACATGCATGCAT
>NW_020694402.1:0-4737 GCF_002925995.2 Terrapene triunguis
TGCATACAGAGAAACATAACAGATTTGAAAAGGTGACTTTGAAATGAATGGATCTTTATCTGTTTCCTGACTACCCTGTTCTGCCTCACCTCAGCCTGCCCCAAAGGTAAACAAACCCTGCAAGAATTCTTAGCTTTGCAAGAAAATACCAGTTGAGAATAATGCTCCCATGCATGTTTAAAGATGACATTTCAGATACAAGATTGAGACATTACTAGTTATCGTGTTCTACAGGCAATTTATTTCCTCTCGTTTGCAGGTGCTTGGCGGCGGCGGCTGCTTTTGATCCAGTGACAAACTGATAATGCTTGTTTACTCATTTTAGCCAAAAAGAAAGTCAAGTCCAGAGGACACAGTGAGATGCAAAGTACAGATAGAACTCTCCCATGCTAAGTCATGTGCTCGGGAAAGGCAAAGTGTAGTTTGTATGGCAAACCAAAAAAGGTTTGGACTGCCTATATGTAGTGCTGGTGTCTATCTTCAAAATCCTCATTGGTAGAGAACCTGTATGTGTCAGGGAACAGCTGTTCTTCCGCACCACCCTGCAAATACTCCCAGCAACAAGAACAGCAGAGTTGATGGAGCCCAGTGAAAAATCTTAGGAGTCAGAGACAGGGCTTCTGGAGTAGAAGGGCTATGGCTGTGAAACTGTGGAAATCAGGCTGGGTTTGTGTCTCACTTCCTTGACAGCACATTACAAGACACCTCTTAATGATTAACAAGTAGCCAAGAAGGAAGAAAAATGGTTCATCATTTGCCAGTGATAACTATTTCTTTCTTGCTAATTCATTGCATTTGGTACCTTTCTACTGCAATGATGGGCATATTAAACTTATGTGGGGGAGGGGAAGGGGAGAGAGAGGAATGGGAAGCCCACCTGCTTCATGACTTTGCAAGACGGCAAACTGTTTATCTGCAGAGTTGAGGTTTACAAACTAGGGCCTTGATCCTGCAAACTTATGCATGTGTTTAACTTTAAACACAGGAGTTGTCCCATGATTTCAGACTGCTCTCCAATGGTAGAGGGTTCCATAATTACAGACCTGGTACAGAATGAGCCCTGAGTTCAGTGGGATTGCCTGTGTAAAGTCAACAATGCTCATAAATACTAGGATTGGGGCCTAAATATCTTACTGTAAAAATTCATATGCATCTAAACATTTAAGGCCCAGCCTCCTTTTGCTCCAAAGGAAATGTAAGGATTTCCCAAGAAATACTCAAATACATTAAGCTACCCTTACATTAAACATTCACCTCAGAGCTACTTGTGACACTCCCATACGTTTTCAAACTGGTCTTTTATACCTATCCTCAGGAGTAGGTGTGCTCAGGTGTGTTGTGAGCAGAGCAATGCCTGTAATGATGCATCAAATGCTGGGAAATCAACAGATGTTTTTCTCTAAAGATAGGGTTGCCTAGAGTTCTCTTTCAGGCTCCACCCACACAACACCAATGTAGTTTCTCTCTCAGCTCCAGAAAGAGGTTGTGTTCTCTTTCAAGAAAGTAGAGGGCTTCTGGGTTGTGGTTTGCTGCTGACTTAAAATCAGTATTCCTGCAATTTGACTGTATCCCCATGCTACTTACCCTGGTTATATTAGTTTTGTTTTCTAACATGGAAGAGCAATGATCTGTCAAGAGAAACCAACTGAAAAACTGCTAAGAAATCCTGTAGGTAAGAAAGGTATAGTGCTCTTTTAATGATTGCATCAAAACATATTTCAGCTATAAAATGGTGTTTAGGTTCCTCAAAAACTCTCATCACTATTTGATCTATATAGCTTACCTAACTGGAAATTTTCTGTTCAGGAATTTTTAACTCTGAGAGGAGTGACCCACAATGAGATTTCTCTCAACAATTATGTCATAATTTTTAAATGTGTGGTGGGGATATAAAAGCATAACAGTTTATCTTGCTGTTGCCTAGGTTGCTCTCCTTTATACTCTGAGGTCTGAGGTGGTCTTGCAGCCTAGATTCCACTTTCAAAACAGGTAGTGCAGGAATGGTAGATTAGTGAGCTTCTCTGTACTCTTGTGAGTGTTTTCTTTTCTTTTTTTGAGAGGGGATGGAACTATTGAGTGGTGAACTGTTAAACTATAGATGATGGCTAGCGTTTCATGAAAGCAGGACCCCAAACACTTTTTATGCAACGGATGACTCATGATTGTGGTGACTGGCTGTATCTGAACATCTGATTTTACATTTCTGTTTTAAATTTGGGAACTTTGTGATTTCTTTATGACTCAATTGTACTTGAAATGAATCATTTTTGTTAGCTCATGGAGGAGACATGGGGAACATGCCTTCGTGGGAACTCTTGGGTGTTACACTAATAGTGAGGCAATGCGTGCTTTCTTGGTTGTGATGATTTAGTTTTCCTGATTTTTCTACCCCACCCCACCCCCTTCTCCCCTACCTTTTTGGACAGCTGTGAATGAGGAAGAACTTGCCTTCAAAGTAAAGCATGCCTCCATAACACCAAAAAATATAAATAAAAAAGACTGAGTTGATGCTGTAATCACTAACCTGCTGCTGTGTCCTCTAAAGTTTTGCTGGAGACTGGATCCTTGCAGGCAGACCCTTGCACCCATTGATCTAAGTGGGACACTAAGAGAATTCAAAGGATCCAATACCGAATTAGCATTTGGCAGTCTTCTCCTTGCTACAAACTGGGGGCGGGGGAGGGGTGAACTCTGGTATCTGCACTACAGTGTTCCCAAGTGCAGGTCTTCTAGGTGGGAACATGGCTCAAACCTCCCCTCGGCAAGTCAACCTCATCTCAACCACCCAATCAGAAGCAATCTGCTCTGTAGCAATCTGCTCTGCATTACAGTCTGCTTCCTGCTGTTGCTGCAGAGGACAAATTTGCACTCTGAATGGAATGAGTGGTTTGTATAATGCTATCCCCTCCATTTCTTTTGCTGATCCCCTACAGCCTGTGCAGCAGCAGCGTATTGCCTCTCCATCATTGAGATGGAAACCTCCTGCTTCCTGTGTCTGATAAAAGAAGGGAAAGATCATTTGTAACTGCACATCTTCTAATTCCTCTCTGCTGAAGTACATTACATTGTTACTATTAATAATGTTTCCATGTATAATCTTCCAAGCTGACTTTCTTGTGCTTATTTAAGAATCGAGAGGCCAAGAGTAACAAAAATAGGTGCAAAAAAAGCTATTCTTTCTGTTTTTAAATATACAACTGTGTAGAAACCAATTTTCTTACACTGGTAGCAGCTGCTCTGCTTGTGTTCATAGCACAACCCTGGCTTAGTTTGTACTGAGATGTGCAGCGGACACAAGGTAAAACAACCAGAAACTCATTAGGGTTGAGAGCAGATCATCTGCAGTGCTATAGTTGCTGTGGGCTAACCTCTTAACATTTTTGGAAGGATCATTTGAGGAAGGATGATCTTGTGGTTAAGACACTAGACTGGGACTGACATTAGTGATCAATTCTGGGCTCTGCCACACACTTCCTGTGTGACCGTAGGCAAGTCACTTAGGCCCACAGGCTCAGAAATACTTAGGCAACCAATTCCAAGTAGGTGCCTAAATTCCTTTGAGGATCTGGGCCTTTAGTCCATGTACCTGCATAATGGGGAAATATCCTTTTTTTCTCATTTGAAGAGCTTACAATGGGATTCTTGTGTCAGTTGGGACCTCTAGGTGGTACTGTAACAAAAATAAGCTATTTTTTTTAGCAAGACAGCCTGGGGAGAAGAAAAATAAAATACCTTCCCTCCGTTTTTTTTTTATAGACATAAGTTTATTTTCCGGAGAATGACTATGGGAAAGGGTGGGAGGATACAGGATAAAGGACTGAAGAGGAAGGGTAAGATGGTAAGGAAAACAGTAAGTGAAGATAATGGAAAATTGGAAAGAGATTCATAGATTCATAGATTCATAGATTCTAGGACTGGAAGGGACCTCGAGAGGTCATCGAGTCCAGTCCCCTGCCCGCATGGCAGGACCAAATACTGTCTAGACCATCCCTGATAGACATTTATCTAACCTACTCTTAAATATCTCCAGAGATGGAGATTCCACAACCTCCCTAGGCAATTTATTCCAGTGTTTAACCACCCTGACAGTTAGGAACTTTTTCCTAATGTCCAACCTAGACCTCCCTTGCTGCAGTTTAAGCCCATTGCTTCTTGTTCTATCCTCAGAGGCTAAGGTGAACAAGTTTTCTCCCTCCTCCTTATGACACCCTTTTAGATACCTGAAAACTGCTATCATGTCCCCTCTCAGTCTTCTCTTTTCCAAACTAAACAAACCCAATTCTTTCAGCCTTGCTTCATAGGTCATGTTCTCAAGACCTTTAATCATTCTTGTTGCTCTTCTCTGGACCCTTTCCAATTTCTCCACATCTTTCTTGAAATGCGGTGCCCAGAACTGGACACAATACTCCAGCTGAGGCCTAACCAGACCAGAGTAGAGCGGAAGAATGACTTCTCGTGTCTTGCTCACAACACACCTGTTAATACATCCCAGAATCACGTTTGCTTTTTTTGCAACAGCATCACACTGTTGACTCATATTTAGCTTGTGGTCCACTATAACCCCTAGATCCCTTTCTGCCGTACTCCTTCCTAGACAGTCTCTTCCCATTTTGTATGTGTGAAACTGATTTTTTCTTCCTAAGTGGAGCACTTTGCATTTGTCTTTGTTAAACTTCATCCTGTTTAACTCAGACCATTTCTCCAATTTGTCCAGATCATTTTGAATTATGACCCTGT